>NW_028114159.1:0-118898 GCF_964289735.1 Phaethon aethereus | reverse complement strand
AAACCTCAAGGTTTTGAAGGAAAAGCTCAGAAACAACTCCATGCAGCAGCATGGACAGGGACCTGACTGACTAAGGGAACTGTGACAATGCCATATGAGTCAGTGGTTCTCACATTTCGAAAGGAGAGTGGAGTGTCTGGAGGAGGTCTGCCAACTTGAAGTGAAGGGCCTAAAGGATGAGCTGTGGGGAGAGTCTGAGGGAGCTGGGTGTCTGTAGCCTGCTGAAGTGGAGGCATGGGTTTACCTAGCAAGAGCCTGCACCTGCCTGGAGGGATAACGGAGCCAACCTGTTCTCTGCAGTCACCATTGATACGACAGAAGGAACAGCCACAAGCTGCCTCTTGGGACCTTTAGGCTGAACCTCAGGAAAAATAAAATGGACTAGGAGGAGCGTTGCCATGATCTCCACCTTTGGAGCTCTTCAAGTTTCAGCGCCGCAAAGTCACGGCCAGCCTGGAGGCTGGACTAGAGACCCCCTCGCAGCAGTCTCTTTCCCAACAGGCCTGTGCCTTGCCACATGTCATATGAGAAGAGACTAAGCTGGAGGAGAGGGTCTCTACATCACAGGACAATTCAGGGTGGAAGGAGGGTCAGGAGGTCTCTAGAGTTGCACTGGCTCCAAGCAGGGCCAGCTCTGAGGTCAGACCAGCTTGCTCGCTAAATGCCAGAATCCGGAGAAAGAGTTTACACATGAACCAGGCATCTGTGCCGCCGTTACAGAAATGGAGACAAGGCCTTTGACCAGCTCCCTGAACACAGCTATTGGTACGTCATGCCCCCTGAGAACATCCATCCTCCCGGGAACATCCATCTTCTTGTCCAAAGGAGTGGGATCCTTATGCAACTATCCTGCCATATCTCCAGACCATGGGGTGCTTTACACTGTAAACAGAACTGAAGGAAAGCCTCTGACTTGGGTACGGTCAACTGAATTGCTAAAAGAGGGCAAGATGGAGGGATCTCAGAGCTTCCAGGTTCTTCCTGAAGATAGAAGGCCTCAGATATAGGAACAGAAGATAACAGTTTTGAACTAGCCTAGGCTTTAGATCATTTCACATGTGATGGCTCTGCTCCATCTGACTCACCTGGGCTCTGGCACTTGGAGGGCCACAGTGTCATCCATTGTACACCCCATAAAGAATCAAGCTGGGAAGTGACTCTTCACGTACAAGTGAACAAGGTCGATGGACAGGCAAGGCTATGTCTGGAGACCAGTACACCTAGAGCATCGATCAAGCTGGGGCTGAAACTCAGGCCTGGTCTTCAATGGTCTCCTGGGCCCATGGACAGAGGTGTGGATGGAGGCCCCAGGTGAGGCTGATTAGGGTCCTGAAGGCCTGTGGATGCTCTCAGGGCCCTGACACTGCCCCCATGGGATCCCACCTGCCAGTGCCCTCAATAGGCCAAGTTCTCATTCCCGCATGTGCAGGGTCTGTGCTCGGCTACTCTCCTTCCCCGCTTCTGTGCAGATCTGGGAGACCACAGTTTCATGGTGACTACAACCAAGGCTGAAACTGGTCTTCCCATCCCTGACCAACTTTTCCTCTTTTGGGAGTACAAGGTCCAGGTGAGCCTCAGACTGGGTGGCACAGTTAGAAGCTGACCCACACACAAGATCCCGCCTAACCTGTTGCATGTCCCATAGAGAACATCCACACATCTGACCTGCTCTGGTAGCAAGCAGGGCATCCTCCACTTCTCGCCTTCCCTGTTAGTCTCGCCTAAAGATGTTGTATCTCCGTCAGTCACAAAAGCTGTGGGAGCTGTCCTTTTCCATCTTGACTCTTGCTCCCCTAACGTCACAGCTTTGCGATGGCATGTTGTCCTCCTGCTGTCTGTGCTCCAGGCTGTGGGTTTTGGTGCACATTAGGCCTGTAGCACCTCAGATGTGGCACCAGGGCCAAGGGCAGATTTGTCACATGGACACCTGATACCAAAAGATTGGCCCTCTTTGTGTGGAAAGGCTTCACAGCCGATGTGTGCTGGAGTGGATGGCAGGAGGCAACATAATGATGAAGGAGGTTCTCACAACGAGAGCAAAAGCTGCAGTCCCCAAGACCAGACAGAAAACGGCCTTGGGCTGTGCAGCCCTGGCAGGAGAGGGGTTTGTTGTCCCAGGTGACACTTGCAGCAATGCGTGGGGCCTGTGACAGAGGTGAAGCCGATCTCCAAGAAGGACAAGCTGCTGCTGAGAAAGTCCCCGGGGGAGGACAGCCTGTCATCCAGCCACACTGTGGACATCATGCTGGGGGCTGACTGGCTAGATAGCAGCTCTGCAGAGAAGTACCTTAGGGTCCTGGAGGGCAAGCAGCTGAGCATGAGCCAGCCATGCAGCCTCGCAGCAAAGGCCAGCAGCCTCCTGGGCTGCATTAGGAAAAGCATTGCCGGCAGATGGAGGGAAGTTAACCTTCTCCTCCACTGAGCACCGGTGGGCCACATCTGGAGTGCTGTGTCCAGTGCTGGGCTCCCCAGTGCAAGAAAGTTGTTGACCTGCTAAAGCAAGGCTATCAAAGGGCCACAAAGCTGATTTAAGGGACCGCAGCATCTTCCATAGGACGGAAGGCTGAGAGGTCTGGGACCGTTAAGCCTGGAGAAAAAATTGCTCAGGAGTGTGGAGTAATAAGGCACGGACTGTGGCAGGGCTTCAGGCCAAAGACCTTTATTGTTAGCGTAGCGTGCTTTTTATACAAATACAGCCCGTTCACGCACCTAAAAGTGCTACCCGGTTGGCTATTGCTTTAAGTCCACGCGACTCTCACAGAGGCAGGATTGGTCGCCTCTGTATGTCCACGCGCTCCTTTGCTTCTTCTTAGTTGTTTACCACAGCTCCTTCTCTTCAAGGTTGAGCCCTGCAGGTGTCCGGCTGTTTACCAGCTTCTCAATGCCACAGCTCCTTCTCCTTAAGGTCGAGCCATGCAGGGCGATCCCAATATCACCCCCTTTTTGTTTATCTATAAACAAAACCTGATGGTTCATTCGCAACCCGAGGACTGTGAGGAAGATGGACCATGTGTACATTCTTCTATCGTCCTGCACCACGAACTCAGCCCAGCAGTCGGTAGGTGCCAGCTTTACGTGGGCGTCCCCACGGAGGCAACAGTGGCCTTGCCGTACACCGGCCCACTGCCCTTTGGGAAATCCTGGTATTTATACATTTGCAGAGGAACGAGTTTCGACACACGTGGCCAGCGAGTGTCAGAACACGCCTTGGTTGCCACCTTTCAACACAGAGAGCCTATGGCATACGCGCCCGCTGGCCAGACGTGCTGCACGTGCCCCAGCCACCCTGTCTGTTGGTTCGTAGGCTTTGTTCACGCGGCATATTACCATAATCCAGCAGTCACATATCAACCATGCTCAAGCCAATAGCAGAATGTTATAAGGCAAACAAAATTGTGAATTGTGCTTTATATTCCTCCGTTACTGCATGTCTTCCCCATCCTCCCCTAACCTTGATCAACTTTCTTATCTCTTGGGCTGTTTTCTCTCACCCAGCATAGTATCTGTTTCTTACCCAGCCATCCATTTTCTGATATTCTAACTGCAGTTTTCTCACAGGCCAAAATTCCATCTGTTAACCCCTCCGTATGTATACGATAATTGGCGATAATTTCCATTTCTGCCGACAAGCTAACTATTGCTTTTTCTAGCTGAGATAAACGTCTGAGTCCCAAACAGGATTCCAATTGAAGTTTACAATGTATTACATTATATACATTAACCACTCTGCTAGACTTAGGCTTGCGGTCATACAAGGATACGTAGGACAGAAGGTTACACTTCATCACACGAATCAGATGAACATATTTCACATAGCTGTACTACTCCTCGTGATGGGAAAAGCGCCCGTACAAAGCTATGATAACCTTTATTATATCTCACCAAGGGATTTGTAGTTATAGAGTGCTTTGCCCTAAAATCTTTCCATGTTCCTCTAATGATACCGCTAATTTCAGTCTGATTAATTATCTGTGTTATAAATGATTTAGTCCCAAACAGGATTCCAATTCAAATGTACAATTTATTAAGCGAATAGAGGCAAGCAAACAGCGCTGGGTGCGCCGGGAGTCTCCGCTCCACCAAGACGCACGCGGTTCAGCTCCTGTTCCTGGTTTATAACCTGTCCGTTAATACATATTCATGAACAGGCGTGTCTTCTTCGGCGCATGCCCTCTTCTCCTTCTAGGATCTTCTCGAATCTTCCTCAGCGTGATCCTGTTCGCTAATACATTTTCATGAATAGGCGTGTCTGCTAATACATATTAATGAACAGGCGTGTCTTCTTCAGCGCGTGCCCTCTTCTCCTGCTAGAGTCTTCTTGAATTTTCCTCGGCGTGCCCCCAGGATGACCCCAAACCGTATGCATGCACTTTCTTTACACAATACTATGCGGTCAGTGGTCAAACTGGTTTGAGCTGATATACCAGCCAAGTAGTTTAACTTTCTCCTGTAAAATACCCCTTTTTATGGTGCAGGAGAAATCCATAAAAGTCCAGAAGGTTACACTTCATCACACGAATCAGATGAACATATTTCACAATCCCCCATCTTTTTCTTTATAGTATTGATTCGTGTTTTCGTTTCCAACTGAGTACTGCAGATATCTGCATTCCTTGTATAACCGAGTAGATTAATCTAGTAACAATTCCCCACATATCCCCAATACAACTATCCCGATTTTAGTAAGCCAATCACCACCCATAAAATCTCCCCAAAATCCTCCTAGATTGATTCCATTCCAAGTTTATCTCTCAGGAGGCCATTCGTTATACACCTGGACTCCTAGTCGCTCTCCCTAATTTATGGGTAACAGGAAAAAACTAGGTTTTATTGTTGATTACACGTACGGGCTGTACAATTAGAAAAGGTCCTCAGTTTTCCCATTTTTCTGGGGTAAACCCCAGCTGGACTTGTTCCAATATTGACTACAGTTATTTGCCGTAGTCAGAGTCAAGGAACTCACCCCAAGTAGAACTAGAAGAGGTCCGGTCAGGGCCATAGTGGTCGGCGGTCACAGCCCAAAGGGGTTGCAGCCCTTGGCAGACCCTTTTTAAGCCGCAACACCAGTTCCCCTCCGGTCTTGCCCTCTTCCTTCCTTTAAGGGGGTGCTTTCTTAGTACCCAAATTAATTGAGCACTGCTTGTGAAGGCCAGAGCTTTGCTAGATCAGTGGTTTGTCCAGACCTGAGCACTTGCCCGAGCCTGGCGATCCTCTTTATTTGCAAGGCTTTATGGCTACAGAAAACTGCCAGTTAGCCTGCAGTTCTTACAAATAAACACCACCTTCTACACCAAGGACAAATTCTAGTTCCAGCTCCTTTTTCCTGTTCTTCTTTTGCCAACAACTCCTTCCGATGATACTCGTTTGGAGTACCCATTGTTGTTTCCTATTACCCTTTCCCATTGTTTTCCAAACTTGGGGATTACTTATATTGCTCTCCATAGCTTCCCATGGCCATCGTTCACCTCGATTTGTTCCACCACAAACGTAACAATTAGTTATATTCAATGACTTAGCAATGTTTTCAGCAAGATTTACAAGTAGATTTTTAGCAACTGTGGGAATTTCATGTTTCACTCCTGTTTCTATTACAGGAGTAGCCGCAATAAAATTCCCACAGCAATTTAGTCAGATGTGACCTTCCACTCCTTCCCTGGACCTTTCACTCGCGACACATGTGTCCATCCTTTTTCAGCAGTTCTCACAGCTGTTTCTGTAGTGAATAAAACAAGGAAAGGTCCTTCCCAGAGGGGAGATAGGTTTCCTTCTTTCCATGTTTTTATCAGAATTTTATCTCCTGGTTCTAACTGATGAATTGCAAATCCTAAAGGTGGTGTTTGGGCCACCATCCCAATCTCTCTTCATTCTTTTAATCTTTTTCCAATGGTAATTATATCTTGTTGGATACTATGATCCTCAATTACATTGTTCCCCAGAGGCATTCCTTGAAAATAAGGCATGCCATAGAACATTTCATATGGCGATATTCCAGTCTCACTGTATGTTTTTGTTAAGTGCCAATGGTAAACATTTCGTCCAGGGCATTTGTGTCTCAATCATTAATTTAGCCAATTGTTGTTTTATTGTTTGATTCATTCTTTCTACCTTCCCCGAGCTTTGTGGGTGCCACAGAGTGTGGTATTCCCACTGAATACCTAATGATTGACATAATACTTTCTCAAAAGGTCTGTAAGCTGTTTTTCTCCCTCCCGTGGCTGCTTGTCGAAACACTGTCTTATTTACCTTTTGACAAATTAAGCAACCTTGTGTAATTTGCTTTGCTATTTCAAAAATTCCAATACAACCAAATTGTTTAAGAAAATGATCACTTAACGCTTTTGTACCCCAATGTGTTTGTGCATGCAAACGTTCTAATAATCGCCTGGTGTAGGCTTTTGGCAGCATTTCTCGCCCATCGGGCAGTGCCCATTTTCCTTGTTCTATTTAGCTCCTATTTTCTTCAATTTTGTTTGTCCTTCTGGGGTAAACTCCTTCTCTCTTTCCTCTCGTCCTTTGCTGGTGTCCTCCTTTGTTTGTATGACATTAATTTTGGCAACTTTAGTCCTCAAGGCTGCTTCCTGGGCCTCTTTAGCTGCTAAGTTATTTCCTCTAATTCGGTAATCACCAAAAGTCCCTTTTGGTCTCCCCTCACATGTACCACTGCTATCTCCTTTGGTTCTCTTAACGCCTTCAAAATCTTTCCTATTAATTCTTGATGTATTAAATTCCTCCCGTGAGTATTAATCCAACCTCTTTCTTCCCAAATTTTTCCAAAAGTGTGGACCACCCCATATGCGTATTTAGAATCTGTAAATACAGTCCCGCTTCTTCCTTTTAATAATTCCAGGGCCCTACATAGGGCATACAGCTCACAAGCCTGAGCTGACCATGATGGACTCAGAGGTCCTGATTCCACAATTTCTAAGTCCTTGTTAATTATTGCATATCCCGATTTTCTCTTCCCTTCTACCACTCGGGAGGAGCCATCTATAAACAGCGCTTCTCCATTTTTCAACTCAGCATCTCTTAGATCTGGTCTCACCTTAGTCTGGGTCTCAATTACCTCTAAACAGTTATGTTGTAATTCCTCTGATGGTTCTCCAAACAAAAATTGTGCTGGACTCTGAGCAGAAGTCACCCTCAGTTCTAAGTCAGGGGAGTCTATTAGTATTGCTTCATACTTTAGGATCCGGCTGTCCGTTAACCATTTTTCCGCTTCTTGTTGTAAAACATTTCTGACATTGTGTGGGGTATACACTTTTAAAGGAGCACTAAAGGTAATCTTCCTAACTTCCTCTATTAATAATGCTGTAGCAACCAAAGCTTGGAGACAAGCAGGCCATGCTCTGCTTACTGGATCAAGTAACTTAGAACAATGCCCCATGGGTTTTTTGGATTCCTGCCCAGTCTTGAGTAAGAACTCCATATGCTGTCTGGCTTGATGTATTCACAAAGAGATAGAAAGGTTTTTCTAGATCTGGGAGGCTCAATACAGGTGCTTGTATTAATGCCCTTTTTACTTCCTCAAATCTCTGATCATCTTCAATAAACCACTTAAGTTGGTTATTAGTTAATTTTTCATATAAGAATTTTACTTTATCACTATAATTTTCAAGCCATGGTCTACAATATCCTACTAATCCCAGTATTTGCCTAATTTCCGTTTTAGTCTGTGGGGGTCTTAAGGATAGAATCCCAGATACCCTATCAGGATCTAACTTCTTCCTTCCCTTACTCAGCCAATGTACTAAATATTTTACTTCTTGTTCTACAAACTGTAGCTTTGATCGGGACACCTTTAATCCCTTTTCCCCTTGAAAATTTAACAATTTAATGGTGGTTTTTTGGATCCCCTCTTCAGTTTCTCCTGCTACTAATGAATCGTCCACATATTGCAATAATTTTACCTCCTTAGGTATTGTGAAATCTTGTAGAATTTTTTCTAAAGTTTGTCCAAATAGATTTGGTGACTCCGTAAACCCTTGTGGTAACACAGTCCATCTTAATTGTTGTTTTTGTCCTGTTTCGGGGTCCTCCCACTCAAAGGCAAAATAATCTCTGGATGCCTCATCCAGAGGACAGGCCCAAAAAGCATCTTTCAAATCTATTACACTATACCAAGTATGTTTGGGAGATATATGACTCAATAAAGTATAAGGATTTGCCACCACAGGGAATTTAGTGATTGTTCGCTGATTTACAGCTCTTAAGTCCTGCACCATCCTGTATGACCCATCCGGCTTTTTTACGGGAAGAATGGGCGTGTTACGAGGTGACATACATGGTTCTAGGGTTCCTTTTCCCAAAAGTCTGTCAACTACAGGTTTTAATCCTTTTCGACCCTCCATAGGTATAGGGTATAGCTTGATTCTAATTGGGCGGTGCGGATCTATTATTTGAATGCTTATGGGGTCCATTTTGTCTTTCCAGTTTCCCCTTCCTTATACCACACTGAGGGGTTAATAGCTTCTTCATCCTCTTGTGTTAAAGTGTATAATTTAATCTGCAATTTGTCCCCTTGACTCTGAATGCTCAAGTTTAACTTCAAAATCAAATCCCTTCCTAATAAATTGTATTCCGCTTCAGGGAGCAAAAGTAAATCATTAAGACAAATTTTCTTTTCTGTTTCTACTTCTACATCTTTCAATATATTTACTTTAAAAGGCTCTCCTTTTGCTCCTGCTACTGACACGTAACTCTTCCCTTTTTCTATTCCTTTTGGAAGTTTTTGAATGGTTGACTTTTCGGCCCCTGTATCCACTAAAAATAAAACTTCCTCTTTATGGGGACCAATCAATAATTTTATCAAGGGCTCTGTTGATGTTGAAGTCCCCAGAAGATAGAGCCCCCGACACCCCTAATCTTCTTTGAACATCTTCTCATCTTGTTCCCGCTGACGGCAGTTCTTCTGAACATGTCCCCTCTTGTTACAGTAGTAACAGACGGGAATTGTAAATCTTCCTCGATAAGGCTGTCCCCAGGGTGTCTGCTCTATTCTTTTTTCCCTTTTCTCTCCAGGAGTCGTCTTATTTTTCTGACTTTCCCTTACTGCTGCTACAAAAATTTTTGCTTTTGCTTTTTGTTTTTCTTCGTCCCTCCTAACATAGACTTTCTGGGCTTCTCTAAGTAACTCCTCTAATCCTCTTTCTTGCCAATCCTCCAATTTTTCTAATTTCCTTCTTATATCCCCCCAGGATTTAGCTACAAATTGTGTTCTAAGGAGTGCGGTCCCAGCCACTGTATTCGGATCAATTCCAGAATACATTGGTAGGTTTTTCCTCAACCTCTCCAACCATTCTGTTGGAGATTCGTCTTTCCCTTGTTGTTCATTAAATGCTTTAGTAATGTTTTGCCCTCGGGGAACCGCTTCCCTTATTCCCTGTATGATTAACGTTCTCAAATCCCTCATATTTTGTCTTCCTGGGGGTTGTTGATGATCCCAGTGGGGATCCACATTTGGCCATTTCTGATCTCCCGGGGGTCCTGCCTGACTCTGTCTTTCCCAAATTCTCATTCCAGCTTGTCTAATCATTCCCCTTTCCTCAACAGTGAATAGGATCCCTAAAATGGACTGTATTTCTTCCCAGGTATAAGTATTGGGGCCTAGGAATTGGTCCAATTTTTCAGCTACTCCGAGGGGATCATCTAATAGGGTCCCCATTTCTTTCTTGAAATTTCTTACGTCTGTGGTATTTAACGGGACTGCCACAAACCCGATGCCTCCCTGATTGCCTCCGAGGGGTACTTCTCGTAAGGGATATAGAGAAGCTCCCTCAGATACAGCAGTCCTACTTCTCGTACATGCAGCCGGAGGTCGATCTAATTCCGGTGCTGTTGGTGGTGGAGACAGGGGCAACGGTGGTACAGAGAGAGGTACTACGGCCACCGGAGGGGGAGCCGCCGCCGGAGATGGATTATTAGAACATGGAGGCGGTAGGTTATCCAGTGGCTCCCATTTATCATCTTTTTCCTTTTCACTTTTCCCCTCTTCTTCTTCCTCAAACTTTTCATCTGTTTTTAATGTAAGTATTGAGGCTGGAAAAGAACGTAAAGTTCTGTCCCATAATCCTGCATAATCACTTTCCTCCTGACTAAAAGGTTCCTTTGAATTAACATATATATTTAAGGCCTGGCAGACCCAGTCTTCAAAAGATCCAAAAGCGGGCCAAAAGACATGTGGTCTCAAACGTTCTTTTGGCCATTCTACCATACAATATTGAACTAATTTTAATTTACTTTTTCCTTTTCTGGGGCCCCTATCATTCCAATTTTCAATCATTATTCCTAATGGACTCTCCGGAGGTATTTCTAGTAATTCGCTCCCTTTCTTCTGGTCCTGGGGTCTCGATTTCGTCTGACCCATCTAGGAATTTTTACTGTGGCAATTCCTACAGCCCTTGGCTACCAGTAAGAGTGTCTTGCAGGGGGTTTAGGACCTATCACCCACCCACGAATCCTATAAGAATCGCTTCGGTCCTTCACCGGCCAAGTCCCTCGCGGGAGATTGGAACCGCGGTTAGAAGGCCTCCACAATCGCTTCGGAACTAGCTTCCGTCTCAGTCACACTCTTACACACACAGGCAACCGAATCCTACCCAACCGAACGGTATACACCTTAAATACTTACGACTCCGTCGTCTTCGTTCGGATCTTCGCGCGCAGAATTACGGGCAAAATAAACTGCTGCAGCCGGCAAGGGAGCTCATAAAAAATCAAATTCTTTGCTTGCCCCTATTCGGGTTCAGGATGGCGTTAGTCCCGACCCGACCCGATCAGGAGCCACCAAAAGGTGGGGCGCCCCTCCTAGATCAAGTCAGAATTCAGGAACCAAGACCATCCCGGACGAGCCCCCAATTGTTATAAATGATTTCGTCCCAAACACGATTCCAATTCAAATTTACAATTTATTAAGCGAATAGAGGCAAGCAAACAGCGCTGGGTGCGCCGGGAGTCTCTGCTCCACCAAGACGCACGCGGTTCAGTTCCTGTTCCTGGTTTATATCCTCTCCGTTAATACATATTCATGAATAGGCGTGTCTTCTTCGGCGCATGCCCTCTTCTCCTGCTAGAGTCTTCTCGAATCTTCCTCGGCGTGCCCCCAGGATGACCCCAAACCTTATGCATGCACTTTCTTTACACAATACTATGCGGTCAGTGGTCAAACTGGTTTGAGCTGATATACGAGCCAAGTAGTTTAACCTTCTCCTGTAAAACACCCCTTTTTATGGTGCAGGAGAAATCCATAAAAGTCCAGAAGATTACACTTCATCACACGAATCAGATGAACATATTTCACACCTCTAAGTATGGATCTGCATGTGGCCCACAATCTAGTAATGTTTCTTGCATATGGACCACCCCTGATCATAAAAGACGTTTTAAACAATGGGTGAAGAGACCCCATTATACCATGTCATTGGAACCAGACAGGCTATGGAATTGTATAAACAAGATAAATTGTTACAATATGGATGATTATCTATGGATACCGTTTGCCTCAGACCTCCATCACGCCTTAAGAAGTATATGCCTGTGCCACAAGTACAGTGCTCCAATCCCTAGCTTACAGACAGCATGTCCGATAGAATCCTCTAAACACATGGCTAGTAAATGTAGGATTCCTTCCCAACATTATAAAAAACGGATGCAAGACTCATGAGCCAGTAGTAAAGAGCACAAGTACCACTCTAATGTATCCTGCACTGCTTGAGACCGTATGGGTATGTTCTAATGAAGAGATATCAGATTACAGTCAACCCTATTGGGATGGGTTAGAATGCACTTTAGGAATTCCACAAGTTTATCTCCCATAATAGCTTTTAATCATACTCAGGAGTCATTCACTGTAGTCATTAATGAAACCAAGAGGGTACAGAACAAAGAGAAATGTATTGCCCTCCGTGTCACGGCCAAGCTATTATACAGCAGGGATGAGAGTAAGCTTAGCAATGGGATTGTTTTGGACTTCTTCGGCTGTGATAATTGAAAATTGATTATATCTAGAAAATCTACCATGGCAAGGAGAGACTCTAGCTAATTGTATGCAGCCAGCCAGCAAGGCTAAGCAACACCCAGCTTGTACCCACGAGCAGCCTCACAGATGACTTTAGAAAATCAATTAGCATTGAATATGGTACTACTAAAGGAGAACAGCGTTTGTGGATGGCTGAATAACACCTATCCTGGCAAAACCTGCTGTCAATTCCAAATGTGTCCGCTACTCTGCATCAAGCTAGAGATGAAATGCAAAAAACTGTGGACCAAACCCATGAGCTCAATGAGAAGATGAAACCAAGCAACTGGCAATGAACAAGGTGGATTTAAAATATTTTCAGTTGGCTCAGATTAAAAGTTAGTGGATGGGATCATAGTCTAACCCAGTATGTATTAATGTTTATCATAATGATTGTTATTGTCCGTATTTGATTGTCACGTGTGAAATCTATGATAACTAGAGCTGTAACCATGCGTGTTAAGAGGATCCACATCTATGATCCTGAATACATCCCTTTAATACCATCCCCTATTATAAATTGCGACGAGCGAGGGAAGGCAAGCAGTCGACTCAATATGAGTGATAAGGCAAGCTTCAACTTTATTGCAAAACCTTACACATATTTATACACTAAGTTCTACCTTATGCATACTTGTCTTACAATCATTGGCTTAGCCCTAAAGATTGCATTATCATACTCCTCCTACTTGCGGTTACTGCTACGTGGTCCGGGTTCCATCCTGTTTTTCTTATACAGTGCTGCTTCTTAGCTGTTTACCACAGCTCCTTCTCCTCAAGGCCGAGCCCTGCAGATGTCCAGCTGTTTACCAGCTTCCCAATGCCACAGCTCCCTCTTCTCAAGGCCGAGCCGTGCAGATATCTAGCTGTTTACCAGCTTCTCAATGCTGCAGCTCCTTCTCCTTAAGGTCGAGCCGTGCAGAGTGATCCCAACAATAAATTACCAACCAACAAGAGAGGATGAAAACACAGGAAGGAGAGATGAATGCCTCGACCCACCTAAATACAAATTACACAATGTTCCTCTTAGTGAGTTGTGACTAAGGTCACAGGGTGGATAATGTGGGAAACCACTGTGGGTCTGTAGGGAGTAGCAGGGTTTGACTGGAGCAACACGCTCCTCTTCAAAAGCAACCCTGATGGGTTGCAGTCAGACAGTCTCATAACTGACTATTGTTGAGTGATGTCTGGGATGAGGGGAAAGCCTTGCAGCCTGATGTTCTACGGCAAGGCCACAAAGACCTCCATCAAACGTGAGTAAGCTGACCATTATTAATAACTGAAATTCTTATTAACTATTCATTCCTATTGATCGATGCTATTTGAGTTATATAGTATCTATCGGTCTACAACAAATAAATGAATAAAAAATTAATGAACTGATTAAGTTTTTATTAATCAAATTAGTCTAAATCAATCATTAATAATTACTTATTAATAACAGTCGTTACCTATTAAGATCGATTATTTTATTTATTAGTATTTTGTGGTACTGCATTAACACTACTGTCCTCCAGTTACTTATCAT
Source organism: Phaethon aethereus (assembly GCF_964289735.1). Taxonomy (NCBI): domain Eukaryota; kingdom Metazoa; phylum Chordata; class Aves; order Phaethontiformes; family Phaethontidae; genus Phaethon; species Phaethon aethereus. Next base: position 105,357 of record NW_028114159.1, on the reverse strand, counting down.
GTATTTTTTTTTCTTTATCATCACTCTGATTTACTGTTGTAATTATCTACTATCAATTCATCATTATTAATTATCATTAATTACACGTGCTACATGACGGCTCTGTTCCTCACCTAGAACTTGTTATCAGTAAAGTAGTTCCTTATTAACGTGATCTTAATCCACTGGATGTTAATTCCAGTAAATATTAATCTGTATTGCTCTATCGCTAATCATTACTTCGTATATTAATTACCGGTTAATGAATTATTTATTACATTCATTAACCATAGGTCGGTGTATGTTAATCCATCAAGAATTAGCAGAGAGTGCCAGATCAGCATTTGTCCTAAACCTGCTCTCCCCACTCCCTCCTCCCAAACCGCCCGCCTGCCCTCACCCCGGAGAGTTCTGTGTAAAGACACCCACACGCACCCTGCACACCCCCCGTTTCTTTTTGATTGTCATTTTTTTAGCTATTTATTTATCTAGCCTCCCTCCCCCTTACCTTTTCTTACTCTTCTCTCTCACCACCGGGGACCGGGGACCGGGGACCAGGCAGAGGCGGCGGTGCCCAGCCCCAGCCGCCCGCCCTCCCCACCCCACCGCAGCGAGCCCCATTGCTACAAGGCCGCCAGAAGTTAATCTGCTTATGTGTAAACGTGGTGGCAGCTGAGGTATGTTTAAGAATACTGGTAAGTGTTGCTAGAAACCTACAAATATTTTCCGGGTGTTAACCGCGGGGTGCCAGCTTTGTGGGCCTACCACCCAGCACCCAGCTCTGCACAGGTCTGGAATAAACCGGTATCTCGTCTCGGTGTGTGAGACTGGCCTATCGCACGCCGGGAAACGAAACCGCCTTTTCGGACACCACCATCAGCAAAGCAGCGACCCCGCTTTGCCTGAGGCTGCTGGGCCTGTCCTCTGGGCGCTGCTCACCACTGGAACGCATCCCGCTGGCGACGGACACGCCGACGGCCGCTAGCGAGAGGCGCGGCCCACCTCTCCGGCAGCCGGAGCCCGGCCTCGGGGACGCAGGTCTCTGCCCAGGCCGAGGCACGGGGCTGCTGCTTTCCCAGGGACGGCTTCAACCGGGAGCCGAGCCGAGCACATCGCCCGCAGGCGGACACCGAGGCGGGCCACAGCGCAGGCTGTAGCAGAGAAGGCGGCGTTGTCCACAGCGTTACCAGACTTTTTCGTTTCTTACTGCGTGCACACCCGCCACACACGCTCCCAAACCGGCCCCGGCACGAACCCCTCGCCCGCGGCCACACGCACACACGGAGACACCCCCCCTCCCCCTTCCGCCAGCAGTTTTGCCGGCCCGGGGAAGGAAGGAAGGCGGGAGACTTTAGGACCCCGCGGCGTCCCTGCCGCACCCGTGCCCCCCTCCCGCCTTTCGTCCTCAGTCCGTCGGTCGGCCAGTCCGTCGGTCAGTCACCCTGCTGAAGGTATGCGAGGCACAAAGCGGGGGTATTGTTTAGGCTCTGTCAGGAGTCAACGAGGCGCAAGCCTGAGGGAAGGAACAAGGCAACCGCAAAGGGAACGCAACTGCCGACCTTTGAGTGAACTATCCTAAGTAACATCTAATTAACATCGACTCGGCATAGCACAAGCCTGCCCTCCGGTAGGGGAAGACCCCTACCCACAGAAGCCCCTTCCTCACGGGGCACGCGCAGTAAAAAAGGAGGACGCTGTCGCCGTGGAGACGAGGCTTGCGGGAACCAACAGGCGCAAGGGCGCCTGCGCCAGCTCTCAAAAAAATAACGGTGACTTGTTGCTCGGAGCGTAGAAATATTTTCCCTGCGTTAACCGAGGCGCGCCAGCTTTGTGGGCCTACCACCGGCACCCAGCTCGGCGCAGGGGCGGAAGAAAAGCCGCCGTCTCGACTCCGTGTGTTTCCCGGCGCTCTGCGCACCGGGTGACGGAACCCGCGTTTGGCACAACAGCCCCGCTGCGCGCGGGCCGCCGCCGCCGCGCGGTGAAAACCAACGAACGCGAACGGCGGGGGAGGTGAAAAACGAAAAGAGAAAAAAAACCCCCAACCCAACCGACCCAAACAGAAACCTCCGAAAAGCGCCGCCATCCCCCCTCCCCCAGCCAGCCTCTGCGCCAGGCTCCCTCCCCCGCCGCCGGGGGGGCCGGTTGCCGGGCAGCGGGGCGCGCGGGGCTGCAGCCCCCCTTGCCCCCCGCTGCTCCGGGGCGCCGGAGAGTCTCCGGCCGGGGGGGGCCGCACCCACCGGCCTGCGGGTCCGGAGCTGTAGCGCAGGGAGGGGGAGCGCGCGCGCGCGGCGGGGGTGGCTGAGTGAGTCTGAGCGCGCGTGTGTCGCGGGGGGGGGCGGTGTCTGCAGGATCGCGGGCGCAGACCTTAATATATTTATTTTTAACAACGGCTTGTTTAGCCTGGGGAAGTGGAGGGTCAGGGCACTGCAGTAGCTGCAGCCTGCAGCTGCTTGAAGAATGGTTTTGTGATAAATGATTTAGTCCCAAACAGGATTCCAATTTAAGTTTGCAATTTATTAAACGAATAGAGGCAAGCAAACAGCGCTGGGTGCGCCGGGAGTCTCCGCTCCACCAAGATGCACACCTTCACTTCTTACAGTTCCTTCCTTTATACTTCTCTAGGCTTCGTTTCTTGCCTTTCTCCGCCTTTTTCTTGGAAGATGACTCTTTCTTTAAGTACGTCACCACTTCCCCGGTCTGCGCATGCTTCATCTTTTTCTAGGTGGTCGTCCGGTGGTCGTTGGGAGGAAGATGCTCCTCTTCGTCAGTGCACTCTACATGACCTCTCTGTTTGTGCAGGCGCTCCGTTATTCCACTTATATTATGCTACCTTATTTGGCTATACATTTTCTTGACATTTCTGCGGTTATTTACAACACTGGTTTGCACTAGTATATCAGGAACTAACTTACATATCAGGAGGCTACATAAGCTACACATATCAAGGGAGTTACCCAAACTATACTTATCAGGAAGTTACATAAAGACTACCACTCCCCTGTTTATGGTCATGCCCTACATATATTCCTTTATTTCAATATAAATGGCATTTGCTTCAAGCTTATATTCACTAGATTTTCTTTACACGAATCGCTCGTTCCTCACAATCCCCCGTTTTCTTTTTCACCACTGTGATTCGTGTAAAATTTATTTAAAGTTTGTTTGATGGGTATTAACTCGGGTTCCTCTATATGTTTTACCAACATTAAAACATGTTTTCTCTCACTCTGTGTTGGTTCTATTGGAGTGGCTGTAAATTTCATTCCATTAATCGCAGAAGCTACAGCTTGTGAAAGACAAGGAATTAGACATGGTATTATTAACATACCTCCAAACAATCCTAACAAAACGATAATGATTTTTGTTACCCAGTTTCCTGAGAATAAATTTTCCCACGTTGTCCATAGTCCTTGGACATTTATTCCATTCCACGTTTGGACTGGCACATGGGCTACTTTTTTCATTTCTCTTACTAATTCATTGATGGCTTTTCCTTCATCATTTATCTCTAAACAACAATTTGTGAGATTAAATTTTCCACAGACTCCTCCTTCCTGTGCTAGTAAATAGTCTAGTGCGAGTCTATTTTGATATAGGGCTGTACGCATTTTAGTATTTTGTTTAGCCACCAATCCTAGAGCATTACCCGTTTTATTTACAATTATTTCTACTACAGCTTGCAACCTGATTATTCTATTCAACATATAAATGGGGGTCCTATATCCCCAGGACCCATCTTCTGCCCATGTCGCTGGGTCATAATATGCTATTATTCTTTCAGGTGGCCACTCATTATCTTTCCATTTTCCTATTTGTAGCTCTCTTTTTCCCCTTCGGTTGTGAGTTTCTAATGCGTCTGTATATACCAGTACCCCTAGGCGTTCTCCTCGGTTTATAGGTAATAAGAGAAAGCTTGGCCGTATAGTTCCTAACACGCACGCTCCGGTCCAATTTTTTGGTAATCGGGTATATGCAAATTTTCCACAGATCCAATATTGCCCTTCTGGACTTGACCACCCTTTATCAATAGTGGTTCCGTTGGTCCAATTCGCATGATTTTTACTTATTTCTTGGGCAGTGCCCCATTTATCCTACTTTTGGTAAGTACTATTCCAGTTATATCCCCCTTCACATACTAAATATCCGACTGGTTTACTCCCAGCGTCATTTTGCCAACAGCTTCTTCTTATTATGCTGGTTTGTAATATCCATTGTTGTTTCCTGACCTGAGTTGATATGTTCTAAACATTAGGGTCTGGTATGTTGCTCTCTTGGGCCTCCCAGGGCCAATTCTCTCCTGATTAGTTCCACCACATACATAACAATTAGTTACATTTAGTGACTTAGCAATGTTCTCAGCAAGATTTACAAATAGATTTTTAGCCACTGTGGGAATTTCATATTTCGTTCCTGTTTCCATTTCATGACAAAATGACTTAAATAACAGTCTATGCTGCACCGATTCTCTTTTCTTTCATTTCAATATTAATAACTACACCTGGGTCTTCTCCAGGTCCATATATCTTAAGTCCAATTTTGGTTATTTTTTTCTGTTTCCAAATTTCTAAATTTATAAGGGTTAAATTTACTAAATTACAGGTACAGGTTGTACAATTATGGTCTGTTTGTACCCTTGTGATTGAAGCTTGTAAATCCCCACATTGGCTGTCATATCCCCAGCTTGCAGTATCCTAACATACACAAGACCATCCCCTTCTTCCACATAGGTGTGCTGACTGATATCTCACCGTTTGACTAGGTACATAATCAGGATTTATCTGACATTGACGTCCACCTCCACCTGGGCAAATATATTTTGGTTGATTACTATAGTATCATCTCCACTCTACACTCCCACAATTAATATCCAGATCATCATCTATAATATCGCATGCATCAAAAATTACCGATACTGATGTGCTCAAATTGGCCATATCCTTACTTATTCCAATTAATCTTCCTACTTCCGAATTTGTTTTCATTTCTACCCACTATTGATAAAGAAGTTCCTTTGGATCGTAACAAACAGTATCATTTTCCACCGAGCATTTCTTATATTGTGTTCCATTGTATATACAACTCCCGTTCTGTTTCCCTTTGCACTCGTAATAGGTGTGGTACATTAATGTTTTATTACTTACTCGTCCGTGCTGGGCGGTTCTTATGCACTCGGTGCAATTTTGATTACCTGTCACCAGGTTGGTGAGTCCGAGTAAAATCAGGAGAGGTCCGGTAAGGGATCTCATGGTCGGAGGCATCAGCTACAAGGGGTGCTCGTCCTTGACTGGCCTTACTTGGTCGCGACTGAGAATCCCCACCCGGTCTTGCCCTCTCCCCCTTCTCAAGCGGACTTCTTTATTTCGATGACAGTAATAAATCTTACCCACCAGAAATCTCCTATAGGAGTAGTCTGTCCACACTGAATGCAGAGGAAACTTCAGCTTTGAATTTGAAAACGTCCCTGTTAGCCTCTGTGGGAAATGATATATTTGTTACACAGGTTACACCTAACCCTCAATAATCATACAACATGGTTTACAGAGTGGACATAAACTTAGTCCTGCCCGATAATTGCTTAATGCTATAGTCTTTAATTCGTGATCATTTCTCATACGTTCATTCCCTTTTTAATGTTATTTTTGTGGTTCCAGGTTGTAAAATAACTTTCCAGTCTTTCATGGGTCCTTTTACTCGAGTCGCGTGCGTCCACCCCTTTTCCGCGGTCCAGATGGCAGTATCTGTAGTTAACAATACAACAAAGGGTCCTTCCCATGAAGGAACTAAAGTTTCTTTCTTCCAAGTTTTGATCAGTACCTTATCCCCTGGTTTGAATTGATGGATTGCAAACCCCAAAGGTAGGGTTTGTGCCATTATTCCTATATCTCTTAGTTCTTTCAACCTTTCTCCTAAAATGATAACATATTTCCGAATATTATAATCTTCCACTACATTGTTTCCCTCGGAGATAGGGCATGCCGTATAAAACCTAATATGGCGATAATCCAGTCTCACTGTGCGGTTTGATCCTTATGTTAAGAAGGGCTAGCGGTAAACATTTAGTCCATGGCATCTGTGTTTCAACCATTAGCTTCGCTAGCTCTTGCTTTATTGTTTGGTTTATTCTTTCTATTACTCCCAAACTTTGAGGATGCCATGGGGTATGATATTCCCATTTAATACCTAATGATTGGCACAAGGATTTTATAATTTTAGAAGTAAAGCGAGTGCCTTGATCAGAATCAATATATTGTATTATCCCATACCTGGGGATTAGGTGTTCTAGTAAAATTTTATCACCGTCTGAGCTGTCGCTCTTGCTACAGGATAGGCTTCGACCCATCGTGTTAAATGGTCTACTATAACTAACAAATATTTCAATCTTCCTATTCTTGGTAATTTGGTAAAGTCGACTTGAATCCTTTCAAACGGTCTATAAGCTAGTTTTCTTCCTCCCATGGCCACTTGTTGAAACACGGCCTTATTTGCCCTTTGACAAGTTAAACACCCTTGTGTAATTTGCCTTGCTATTTCAAAAAATTCCAATACAGCCAAACTGTTTAAGGAAATGATCACTTAACACTTTTGTACCCCAATGTGTTTGCGCGTGTAAGCGTTCTAATACCTGCCTAGCGTAAGCTTTTGGCAACATCTCTCGCTCATCAGGTAATGTCCATTTCCCTTGTTCCACTCTAGCTCCTATTTTCTCTAATTTTGCTTGTTCCTCCAGCGTAAACTTTTTCTCCTTTTCCTCTTATCCTCTTCCACTAGTGTCCTCCTTTGTTTGTGTATGATTAATTTTAACAGTTTCAATCCTCAAGGCTGCTTCCTGAGCCTCCTTATCTGCTAAATTATTTCCTCTAATTCGATAATCTAATCCCTTTTGGTGTCCCCTCACATGCACCACGGCTATTTCCTTTGGTTCTCTTAACACTTTTAAAATTTTACTATCAACTCCTGATGTATTAAGTTCTTTCCTTGAGTGTTAATCAGGCCTCTTTCCTCCCAAATTTTTCCAAAAGTATGGACTACTCCATATGCATATTTGGAATCTGTGAATATGGTCCCTCTTCTTTCTTTTAATAATTCCAGGGCCCTACATAAGGCATAAAGCTCACAAGCCTGAGCTGACCATGATGGACTCAGAGGTCCTGATTCCACAAGTTCTAAGTCCTTGTCAATTTTTGCATATCCTGATTTTCTCTTCCCTTCTATTACTTGGGAGGATCCATCTACAAACAATTTTTCTCCTCCCTCCAATTCAATATCTCTAAGATTGAGCCTTACTTTTGTCTGGGATTCTATAACTTCTAAACAATTGTGTTATAGCACTACTGCTTCTGAGGGTTCCCCAAACCGGAACTGAGCGGGGCTCTGGGCAGAGGTGACTCCTAATTCCAAATTAGGTGAATCTATCAAGATGGTTTCATATTTCAAAAGTCTACTATCTGTCAACCATTTCTCTGTCCTCTGTTGGAGGACATTCCTAACATTATGTGGCGTATATACCTTTAGAGGTACACTAAAGGTAATTTTCCTAGCTTCCTCTATCAATAATGCCATAGCAACTAGGGCTTGGAGACATGCTGGCCACCCCCTGCTCACCGAATCTAACAATTTGGATAAATATCCCACCAGTGTGTGTGGGTTTTTTGTGTTTTTTTTTTTTTGTTTTGTTTTGTTTTGTTTGGGTTTTTTTTTTTTTTTTTTTTTTCCATTCCCTTTTTAGTCTGTGGAGCTCTTAGGATTAAAATACCAGAAACCCGGTCAGGATCTGATTTCTTTTTTTTTCCTTTGCTTAACCAATGTCCCAAATATTTTACTTCTTGCTCTATAAATTGTAATTTCGAGCAGGACACTTTTAATCCCTTTTTCTCTAAAAAATTTAACAATCTAATGGTGGCTTTTCGGGTCTCCTCTTCAGTTTCTCCTGCTACCAGTAAATCATTCACATATTGTAATAATTTTTCCCTCCTCGTGTACTGTAAAACCTTGTAAGATTTTCTTTAAGGTCTGTCCAAACAAATTTGGTGACTCCGTAAACCCTTGTGGTAGCACTGTCCACCTTAATTGTTGTTCTTCGTCCTGTTTCGGGGTCTTCCCATTCAAAGGTAAAATAATCTCTGAACCCCTTATCCAAAAGACAGGCCCAAAAGGCATCTTTCAAATCTATTACACTATACCAAATATGTTTAGGAGACAGGTGACTCAATAAAGTATAAGGATTTGCCACGACAGGGAATTTGGTGATTGTTCGCCGATTCACGGCTCTCAAATCCTGTACCATCCTATATGTACCATCTGATTTCTTTACAGGGAGTATCGGGGTATTGTGGGGTGACATACATGGTTCCAAAGTCCCATTTTTTAGTAATTTATCCACAATAGGTTTTAGACCTCTCCGGCCTTCTATAGATATAGGATATTGTTTAATTCTAATTGGCTTATGAGGGTCTGTTATTTGTACCTTGATGGGTTCCATATCTAATCTCCCAACATCTCCTTCCTTATACCATACTTGGGGGTCAATTTTTTCCTCATCAAGTTGGGTTAAGGTACATAAGTTAATATATAACCGATCTCCTTGGTTCTGAATAGTTAGGTTTAGTTTTAAAATCAAGTCCCTCCCTAATAGGTTATATTCTGCTTCTGGTAATAAAAGTAAATCATTTAAACAAATTTTTGTCTCTGTCTCAATCTCTACTTCTTCTAAGATGGGGACTTTGAAGGGTTCTCCTTTTGCACCTGTTACTGACATCTGGGCTTTTCCTTTTCCTACCCCTTTTGGGAGTTTCTGAATCGTTGACCTTTCAGCTCCAGTATCTACTAAAAATAAAAATTCTTCTTTTTGGGGACCTACTAATAGTTTTATCAAGGGCTCTGTTGATGTTGAGGTCCCCAGAAGATACAGCCCCTAACACCCCTAATCCTCTTTGAACATTTTCTCATCCCATTCCCGTTTACGGCAGGTTTTCTGAACACGTCCCTTTTTGTTACAATAGTAACAGATGGGAGTTGTGGGTCTGTCTTGATGAGATTGTCCCTGGGGTGGCTGTTCTGGTCTCTTATCTTTTTTTCTCTCCCAGCTGAGTCTTACTCCTCTGACTTTCCCTCACTGCTGCTACAAAAATTCTTGCCTCTGCTTCTTGTTTTTCTTCGTCCCTCCTGACATAAACCTTTTGAGCTTCTCTTAGTAATTCTTCCAACCCTCTCTCTTGCCAGTCCTCTATCTCCACCCAGAGGTACTTCCCGTAAAGGATACAAAGACGCTCTGGGTGCTCAGTTTGGGATCCTCCCCTTAGAGTTGAATTCGACCCTGGGGCCGTAGGGGAAGTCATCAAATTTGGTGACGGTATTTGACGGGTAGCTGGATTATACGGGGGAGGTAAGTGATCTAGGGGGTCCCAATCCTTCTTTTCCTTTTCCATGTTGTCGTGGTTTAGCCCCAGCCGGCAACTAAGCACCACGCAGCCGCTCGCTCACTCTCCCTCCCACAGTGGGACGGGGGAGAGAATTAGGAAAAACCTCGTGGGTTGAGATAAACACGGTTTAATAGGACAGAAAGAAAGAAGGGAACAATAATGATAATACCAACAAAGGAATGTATAAGAACAAGTGATGCCCAATACAGAAATTGCTCACCACCCCGTGATCGACAGCCCGTCCCCGAGCAGCGATTTCCGCCCCCCCGGCCAACTCCAGTTTATGTACTGGGCATGACGTCGTATGGTAGGGAATATCTCTTTGGCCAGTCTGGGTCAGCTGTCCCGGCTGTGTCCCCTCCCAGCTCCCCGTGCACCCCCAGCCTGCTCGCTGGCAGGCCAGCACAAGAAGCTGGACTGTCCTTGACGGCTCAGCAACAACCCAAAACATCAGCACATTATCAACAGTTCCTCATCCCAAATCCAAAACACAGTCTCACACTAGATTCTGTGAGGAAAACCAGCTCTATCCTGGCTGAAACCAGTACACATGTGTTGCTCCCCTACGGTCTTATTTTTCCCTACTCCTGTTTTAAGATGAAAAATGCCCACACAGGCCTTTATCCATAAACTAGCATACTCGCTCTCCTCTTGGCAAAACGGTTCCTTAGAATTTACATACAGGTTTAGCGCCTGACAAACCCAATCCTCAAATGACCCAAATACAGGCCAAAAAAACCGTGGGGTCTCAAGGGGTTCTTTGGCCATTTTACCATACAATATTTAACTAATTTCTCTTTTGTCTTCCCTTTTCCAGGGCCCTTATTATTCCAATGTTTTAACATTATTCCTAATGGAATCTCCGGAGGTATTTTTAGTAATTCGCTCCCTTTCTTCTGGTCCTGGATTCTCGATTTCGTCTGACCCATCTAGGAATTTTTACTGTGACAATTCCTACAGCCCTTGGTTACCAAGCAGAGTGTCTTGCAGGGGGTTTCAAACTTCCCACACACCTATGGATCCTATAAAAATCGCTTCGGTCCTTCACCGGCCAAGTCCCTCGCGGGAGATTGGAACCGCGGTTAGAAGGCCTCCACAATCGCTTCGGAACGAGGTTCCGTCTCAGTCACACTCTTACACACACAGGCAACCGAATCCCACCCAACCGAACGGTATACACCTTAAATACTTACAACCCCGTCGTCTTCGTTCGGATCTTCGCGCGCAGAATTACGGGCAAAATAAACTGCTGCAGCCGGCAAGGGAGCTCATAAAAAATCAAATTCTTTGCTTGCCCCTATTTGGGTTCAGGATGGTGTTAGTCCCGACCCGACCCGATCAGGAGCCACCAAATGGTGGGGCGCCCCTCCTAGATCAAGTCAGTATTCAGGAACCAAGACCATCCCGGACGAGTCCCCAGTTGTGATAAATGATTTAGTCCCAAACAGGATTCCAATTTAAGTTTGCAATTTATTAAACAAATAGAGGCAAGCAAACAGCGCTGGGTGCGTCGGGAGTCTCCGCTCCACCAAGACGCACACCTTCACTTCTTACAATTCCTTCCTTTATACTTCTCTAGGCTTCGTTTCTTGCCTTTCTCCGCCTTTTTCTTGGAAGACGACTCTTTCTTTAAGTACGTCACCACTTCCCCGGTCTGCGCATGCTTCATCTTTTTCTAGGTGGTCATCCGGTGGTCGTTGGGAGGAAGATGCTCCTCTTCGTCAGTGCACTGTACGTGACCTCACCTGTGCAGGTGCTCCGTTATTCTACTTATATTATGCTACCTTATTTGGCTATACATTTTCTTGACATTTCTGCGGTTATTTACAACACTGGTTTGCACTAGTATATCAGGAACTAACTTACATATCAGGAGGCTACATAAGTTACACATATCAAGGGAGTTACCCAAACTATACTTATCAGGAAGTTACATAAAGACTACCACTCCCCTGTTTATGGTCATGCCCTACATATATTCCTTTATTTCAATATAAATGACATTTGCTTCAAGCTTATATTCACTAGATTTTCTTTACACGAATCGCTCATTCCTCACAGTTTCAGGGACAATGGAGCTTTTCTTAGTAGCGGGAAGAGCAAGAAACCTCCACAAATTACAGCTGGGAAGGTTCTGTCTGGATGTGAGAAAAAATAATCCTCACTGAGAGGGTAGTCTTGTGCTGCAAGAGATCACCCAGAGGGAGTCTGGATTATCCCATGGCTTTGTGTTTCAAGGAGCAGCTGGTGAGGGTGGAGAGCCATCAGTGAAGGCATAGAAATGCCAGGGTGAGAGCTAGGTGGGAAAGCAAGATGGCTGTCAGCAAGCTGAAGGGAAAGAGGTGAGGCATGGGACAGTGTAGGGCAGCCTGCATAGAGATGGCCAAGGGTTCTAGCAAGACCGAGAGGTCCAAAAGGACTGAGGTCTTTGTCGTCTTGACTATAGCAGCTGTCTCTACCACCAGGGCCAGTGAGACAAAACTTTATTCTTCTCTTCTCAGAAACTGCCTTCCCAGGACCTGGGCTCAGGGTTTGGCCTTGCCTGCTTCATAAAACGAACCAAGGGTTTTCTCAGCATTACAGCCACCTGTGCAGTGCCCTTGCCTACCTGCAGTCACCGTCTCCAAGTATCTGCTCTAATGAGTCAATGAGGAGCCTTTGGCAGTAATGGGTCTCATTAAGTCCCATTAATGCTTCAAGGTATTTTGGGGTTTGCTTCTGGCTTTGACTTCTTGAGAGGTTTGTTCAGTCTTCTCCCAGTATCTGAGGTTCACGGACTGAGCCCCAAATACACCATGGGGCTCCTTAAAACACAGAAAGCCCTAACAAGTCATGCCTCTTCCTGTAACGTTCTCCACGTCTGCAAGACTCGTATAGCTAATCTGAGTTGTTTCATAGCGTGGTTAAGAAGGAAGATTTCAAAGTGCACCTAATAAAGTTATTTTTAATTTTAAAGGCTGTATTTTGTTAATTTCAGTTTAAAGAAGTGATAGAAGCATTATCCAACTGATATGGATCCTGAGTGTCAGGAGCGTCTCCTGAGGAGGTCTGGACAGGTAGGAAAAGCAGTCCCTTGAGATCTGACACTGGGTGGACAACCTTGCTCCTCACCTCCCCAGACTCCCCACCTGTCGTTGGCCACCTGGGATTTACATCACTTTCCCTTCATCAGACTTCTCTGAACTCTGGGAGCTGAATGTTAGAGCTCCATTGCACCATCTCCCACCCACTTTCCTTAGAGGACTGGCTGCACACAGGCACAGAAGGATGTTTCCCATTTGCAAGCAAAGCAAAGTAAAGCACGATCAAGTGTCTTAAGCAATAAAACACTCCTCAACCATATACTAAGTACAAGCTGCCTCTAATGAGGTCGCCTTTCTACAAGGGATGATCTTACGAGAAATGTTTTAGATAGATAGATAGATAAAGGTAGATACAATTAAAAGAGTTGGCTAAAGATACCGTTATACTACTGAAAGACAGGCAGGCTTTTAGTCCCTGAAGCTCAAAGCAGCAGTGTGGGTGGGAAGTATCTGAATGAACAAAGAGTAAGGGAAGGAGAACAATGGAAAGGGCCTTTGTCTAGACAGTCTGCTGAAAACATTACTTCAGAAATGGTCATTGTATCAGCACAGGTGAAAATATATGAAAGATTAGAATTATTAACTACAAAAGACATTAACCACTTGATCCAGTGTGGCCTGGCAGCAAAGGCAGCCAGCAGTGTCCTGAAGTGTATAAAGAGGAGCCTCGCCAAAAGAGTGAGGGAAGTGGTTGTCTCCCCATGCTCATTGCTTGTTAGACCACCTGTAACCAATTATATCCAGTTTTAGGGCCCCAGTTCAGGTGTACTGATCTGGCTGGGATGGGGTTACCTTCCTTCATAGCAGCCTGTGTGGTGCTATGTTTTGCATTTGTGCCTTAAACAGTGTTGATAACACACCAGTGTTCTGGCTATTGCTGAGCAGTGTTTGCACAGTGTCAAGGCCGCCTCTGCTCCCTCCCAGTGAGTGGGCTGCAGATGGGCAAGAACAGCTGACCCCAACTGACCAAAGGGATATTCTCTAACGTACGACGTTGTGCTGAGCAATAAAAGCTGGGACAGAGGAAGAAGGAACTAGAATTTTTTTGTTACAGGAATCACTTCCTAGTTCACATGCAATCCATTGCATAGCATTAGTAAAAGGCCTTAGACCTTCATGAGCGGTGAACTTTCACCTAGCTACTGATGAAGTTCTACTGAACTCTTACTTAGTCGCGTGAGGGAAGGCCCTGAAACTGGTGTAAATTAGAAAGATAAGATAGCCACATCCATCAGCAGAGGTTGTCTCATCGAGAAACGAAAAAGAACGGCCCGCTTGGAGACAGTGAAAGGATCCAATGAGGAAAAAGGAGACCCCAGACCCAAATACTCCAACTGGACTAAACCGTCTCACAAGGGGAGGGGAGCTTAGACTGTAAGGGTATAATTGTCCAGAGAGTCTCTGGTTCGGGGTCCGTCTCCAGAGGCACTCAGCTCAAGCTGTTCTTCACCACTGTACCGCTTAATAAATTCAACTGGTATACGTCATGTCAGAGATTCTGCTTCAGGAAACCTAGGGTTGAGCCTGAGGGAAGAGAAAGCACCCAAGAGAGACTCTGTGTGTGTGTGTGTGTGTGTGTGTGTAGAGTCGAAAGGCGCACACGTCGGCTCACTGGAGTCTCCTGCTGCAAAGGGACTCCAGACCCAGCAGTTAAAGTCTCGGGTGGTGTGTGTGCAACTCCTTGATTGGTGTGTGAATGCTCAAGCAGCGGCTTCTCCATTAACGTTTTGTCATTCAAAGAGTCTTCTGTGTGGAGACTGGCTGGGCATCATTTTTGCTTGTGGGAGGTGGTGAGTGGTTGCCTTTGCGTTGCTTATTATTATTATTGGTTGTTGATTTTTTAAAAATCTCTTTCTTTCACCTGCTAAGCTGTCTTTATCTTGACCCACAACTTTCCGTGCTTTATTTCTTCCTGTTCTCTCTCCTGTCCCAGTGGGGAAGGGGAGGAAAGAGTGAGCGGCTGCGTGGCTGCCGGGCTATTGGCCAGAGTCAATCCACCACATCAAGGAAGACGTTGACAACTGGGAGTGACTTCAGTGGGAGGCTGCCAAGATGCGCAGGGGCTGCAGCACTTGCCTGGGGAGCAGAAACTGAGGGAAAGGGCTGCCTTCGGCCTGGGAAAGGGAAGGTCTGGGGAACCTCATAGCAGCCAGCCAGTCCCTGCAGGGAGGTTTTCAGGAAGATGGAGCCAGTCTTGTCACCGTGGTGCTTGGCAGGACGATAATAGACGATAGTCAAATGTTGAAATAAGGAATGTTGAGGCTGGAGATAGGGACAATCTTTCTCTCCATAAGGGCATCCAAACATTGAAGCAGGTTTCCCAGAGATGTTTTCCTGTCTTTGTCCTTGGACATTTTCCAGCCCCCATGTGGCAAAGCCTTGAGCAAAGTGGTCTGACTCCGTAGCCGATTCTGCTGTGAGCATGAGGTTGGACTGGAGACCTACTGAGGTCCCATTCAGGAGAGTGGAAAACTAAATGATGCTGTGGTTCCTTCCTCTCTAGGTGTGCCCTTGATGACAGTAGGGAAAGCTGTCAGGTTCCCCGTGACCATGGAAGTAAGTCAGATGCTGGCATAGTCAGATCAGCTGAAGTTGTCTTCTCCTCCTCCAGGCAGTGTTGCTCAGATGCAGGACTGCTTCACAGGTATCCCCAAACAGCCCTGGTTATTTCCTTTGCTTCACCATTCATTCCCTTTTCATTCTTTTCCCACCTCTCAAGTCCTGCTCTTTAACCATCCTTATCCCCACCCATGCAAAAAGCCAAGGACTTTTCACTGTTTATCCAGTGGCCCTGCATTTGCTCACTTTGAACCCTCCTTTGGTGTCTCTGCGGTGGTTACTGTGGTGCTTTCTACCTCGCATTGCAACTCAACTTAACGCTAGTACTCTTTTCTTCTCTGTAGTGTCCTGCAGCTACTTAAGTTCTGATCTTGTTAGAGGCACCACGACTCAGGATGGCCGTTGGCACGCATACTTTAAAAGCTGGACTGTTGGAGGTTCAGTCCAGAGGGACCTTGGCACACCTGGGATTTGGCCAGCAGAAACCTCAAGGTTTTGAAGGAAAAGCTCAGAAACAACTCCATGCAGCAGCATGGACAGGGACCTGACTGACTAAGGAGTGTCCTGAGGTGAAGTATCTGGGAACTGTGACAATGCCATATGAGTCAGTGGTTCTCACATTTCGAAAGGAGAGTGGAGTGTCTGGAGGAGGTCTGCCAACTTGAAGTGAAGGGCCTAAAGGATGAGCTGTGGGGAGAGTCTGAGGGAGCTGGGTGTCTGTAGCCTGCTGAAGTGGAGGCACGGGTTTACCTAGCAAGAGCCTGCACCTGCCTGGAGGGATAACGGAGCCAACCTGTTTTCTGCAGTCACCATTGATACGACAGAAGGAACAGCCACAAGCTGCCTCTTGGGAGCTTTAGGCTGAACCTCAGGAAAAATAAAATGGACTAGGAGGAGCGTTGCCATGATCTCCACCTTTGGAGCTCTTCAAGTTTCAGCGCCGCAAAGTCACGGCCAGCCTGGAGGCTGGACTAGAGACCCCCTCGCAGCAGTCTCTTTCCCAACAGGCCT
Source organism: Phaethon aethereus (assembly GCF_964289735.1). Lineage (NCBI taxonomy): Eukaryota > Metazoa > Chordata > Aves > Phaethontiformes > Phaethontidae > Phaethon > Phaethon aethereus. The sequence goes on along the minus strand of NW_028114159.1, from coordinate 89,303 downwards.
GTGCCTTGCCACATGTCATATGAGAAGAGACTAAGCTGGAGGAGAGGGTCTCTACATCACAGGACAATTCAGGGTGGAAGGAGGGTCAGGAGGTCTCTGGTGTTGCACTGGCTCCAAGCAGGGCCAGCTCTGAGGTCAGACCAGCTTGCTCGCTAAATGCCAGAATCCGGAGAAAGAGTTTACACATGAACCAGGCATCTGTGCCGCCGTTACAGAAATGGAGACAAGGCCTTTGACCAGCTCCCTGAACACAGCTATTGGTACGTCATGCCCCCTGAGAACATCCATCCTCCCGGGAACATCCATCTTCTTGTCCAAAGGAGTGGGATCCTTATGCAACTATCCTGCCATATCTCCAGACCATGGGGTGCTTTACACTGTAAACAGAACTGAAGGAAAGCCTCTGACTTGGGTACGGTCAACTGAATTGCTAAAAGAGGGCAAGATGGAGGGATCTCGGAGCTTCCAGGTTCTTCCTGAAGATAGAAGGCCTCAGATATAGGAACAGAAGATAACAGTTTTGAACTAGCCTAGGCTTTAGATCATTTCACATGTGATGGCTCTGCTCCATCCTTTCAGTCATTGGCACCCAGAAACCTCATCTGCTTTTCCTTCCTCTCCTCCCAAAAGCTGATCAAGTGATGGGAAGAAAGGAAGGAGAAAGGCCCTAGGCCTCTGTGACTCACCTGGGCTCTGGCACTTGGAGGGCCACAGTGTCATCCATTGTACACCCCATAAAGAATCAAGCTGGGAAGTGACTCTTCACGTACAAGTGAACAAGGTCGATGGACAGGCAAGGCTATGTCTGGAGACCAGTACACCTAGAGCATCGATCAAGCTGGGGCTGAAACTCAGGCCTGGTCTTCAATGGTCTCCTGGGCCCATGGACAGAGGTGTGGATGGAGGCCCCAGGTGAGGCTGATTAGGGTCCTGAAGGCCTGTGGATGCTCTCAGGGCCCTGACACTGCCCCCATGGGATCCCACCTGCCAGTGCCCTCAGTAGGCCAAGTTCTCATTCCCGCATGTGCAGGGTCTGTGCTCGGCTACTCTCCTTCCCCGCTTCTGTGCAGATCTGGGAGACCACAGTTTCATGCTGACTACAACCAAGGCTGAAACTGGTCTTCCCACCCCTGACCAACTTTTCCTCTTTTGGGAGTACAAGGTCCAGGTGAGCCTCAGACTGGGTGGCACAGTTAGAAGCTGACCCACACACAAGATCCCGCCTAACCTGTTGCATGTCCCATAGAGAACATCCACACATCTGACCTGCTCTGGTAGCAAGCAGGGCATCCTCCACTTCTCGCCTTCCCTGTTAGTCTCGCCTAAAGATGTTGTATCTCCGTCAGTCACAAAAGCTGTGGGAGCTGTCCTTTTCCATCTTGACTCTTGCTCCCCTAACGTCACAGCTTTGCGATGGCATGTTGTCCTCCTGCTGTCTGTGCTCCAGGCTGTGGGCTTTGGTGCACATTAGGCCTGTAGCACCTCAGATGTGGCACCAGGGCCAAGGGCAGATTTGTCACATGGACACCTGATACCAAAAGATTGGCCCTCTTTGTGTGGAAAGGCTTCACAGCCGATGTGTGCTGGAGTGGATGGCAGGAGGCAACATAATGATGAAGGAGGTTCTCACAACGAGAGCAAAAGCTGCAGTCCCCAAGACCAGACAGAAAACGGCCTTGGGCTGTGCAGCCCTGGCAGGAGAGGGGTTTGTTGTCCCAGGTGACACTTGCAGCAATGAGTGGGGCCTGTGACAGAGGTGAAGCCGATCTCCAAGAAGGACAAGCTGCTGCTGAGAAAGTCCCCGGGGGAGGACAGCCTGTCATCCAGCCACACTGTGGACATCATGCTGGGGGCTGACTGGCTAGATAGCAGCTCTGCAGAGAAGTACCTTAGGGTCCTGGAGGGCAAGCAGCTGAGCATGAGCCAGCCATGCAGCCTCGCAGCAAAGGCCAGCAGCCTCCTGGGCTGCATTAGGAAAAGCATTGCCGGCAGATGGAGGGAAGTTAACCTTCTCCTCCACTGAGCACCGGTGGGCCACATCTGGAGTGCTGTGTCCAGTGCTGGGCTCCCCAGTGCAAGAAAGTTGTTGACCTGCTAAAGCAAGGCTATCAAAGGGCCACAAAGCTGATTTAAGGGACCGCAGCATCTTCCATAGGACGGAAGGCTGAGAGGTCTGGGACTGTTAAGCCTGGAGAAAAAATTGCTCAGGAGTGTGGAGTAATAAGGCACGGACTGTGGCAGGGCTTCAGGCCAAAGACCTTTATTGTTAGCGTAGCGTGCTTTTTATACAAATACAGCCCGTTCACGCACCTAAAAGTGCTACCCGGTTGGCTATTGCTTTAAGTCCACGCGACTCTCACAGAGGCAGGATTGGTCGCCTCTGTATGTCCACGCGCTCCTTTGCTTCTTCTTAGTTGTTTACCACAGCTCCTTCTCTTCAAGGTTGAGCCCTGCAGGTGTCCGGCTGTTTACCAGCTTCTCAATGCCACAGCTCCTTCTCCTTAAGGTCGAGCCATGCAGGGTGATCCCAATATCACCCCCTTTTTGTTTATCTATAAACAAAACCTGATGGTTCATTCGCAACCCGAGGACTGTGAGGAAGATGGACCATCTGTACATTCTTCTATCGTCCTGCACCACGAACTCAGCCCAGCAGTCGGTAGGTGCCAGCTTTACATGGGCGTCCCCACGGAGGCAACGGTGGCCTTGCCGTACACCGGCCCACTGCCCTTTGGGAAATCCCGGTATTTATACATTTGCAGAGGAACGAGTTTCGACACACGTGGCCAGCGAGTGTCAGAACACGCCTTGGTTGCCACCTTTCAACACAGAGAGCCTATGGCATACGCGCCTGCTGGCCAGACGTGCTGCACGTGCCCCAGCCACCCTGTCTGTTGGTTCGTAGGCTTTGTTCACGCGGCACATTACCGTAATCCAGCAGTCACATATCAACCATGCTCAAGCCAATAGCAGAATGTTATAAGGCAAACAAAATTGTGAATTGTGCTTTATATTCCTCCGTTACTGCATGTCTTCCCCATCCTCCCCTAACCTTGATCAACTTTCTTATCTCTTGGGCTGTTTTCTCTCACCCAGCATAGTATCTGTTTCTTACCCAGCCATCCATTTTCTGATATTCTAACTGCAGTTTTCTCACAGGCCAAAATTCCATCTGTTAACCCCTCCGTATGTATACGATAATTGGCGATAATTTCCATTTCTGCCGACAAGCTAACTATTGCTTTTTCTAGCTGAGATAAACGTCTGAGTCCCAAACAGGATTCCAATTGAAGTTTACAATGTATTACATTATATACATTAACCACTCTGCTAGACTTAGGCTTGCGGTCATACAAGGATACGTAGGACAGAAGGTTACACTTCATCACACGAATCAGATGAACATATTTCACATAGCTGTACTACTCCTCGTGATGGGAAAAGCGCCCGTACAAAGCTATGATAACCTTTATTATATCTCACCAAGGGATTTGTAGTTATAGAGTGCTTTGCCCTAAAAGCTTTCCATGTTCCTCTAATGATACCGCTAATTTCAGTCTGATTAATTATCTGTGTTATAAATGATTTAGTCCCAAACAGGATTCCAATTCAAATGTACAATTTATTAAGCGAATAGAGGCAAGCAAACAGCGCTGGGTGCGCCGGGAGTCTCCGCTCCACCAAGACGCACGCGGTACAGCTCCTGTTCCTGGTTTATATCCTGTCCGTTAATACATATTCATGAACAGGCGTGTCTTCTTTGGCGCATGCCCTCTTCTCCTTCTAGGATCTTCTCGAATCTTCCTCAGCGTGATCCTGTTCGCTAATACATATTCATGAACAGGCGTGTCTGCTAATACATATTAATGAACAGGCGTGTCTTCTTCAGCGCGTGCCCTCTTCTCCTGCTAGAGTCTCCTTGAATTTTCCTCGGCGTGCCCCCAGGATGACCCCAAACCGTATGCATGCACTTTCTTTACACAATACTATGCGGTCAGTGGTCAAACTGGTTTGAGCTGATATACCAGCCAAGTAGTTTAACTTTCTCCTGTAAAATACCCCTTTTTATGGTGCAGGAGAAATCCATAAAAGTCCAGAAGGTTACACTTCATCACACGAATCAGATGAACATATTTCACAATCCCCCATCTTTTTCTTTATAGTATTGATTCGTGTTTTCGTTTCCAACTGAGTACTGCAGATATCTGCATTCCTTGTATAACCGAGTAGATTAATCTAGTAACAATTCCCCACATATCCCCAATACAACTATCCCGATTTTAGTAAGCCAATCACCACCCATAAAATCTCCCCAAAATCCTCCTAGATTGATTCCATTCCAAGTTTATCTCTCAGGAGGCCATTCGTTATACACCTGGACTCCTAGTCGCTCTCCCTAATTTATGGGTAACAGGAAAAAACTAGGTTTTATTGTTGATTACACGTACGGGCTGTACAATTAGAAAAGGTCCTCAGTTTTCCCATTTTTCTGGGGTAAACCCCAGCTGGACTTGTTCCAATATTGACTACAGTTATTTGCCGTAGTCAGAGTCAAGGAACTCACCCCAAGTAGAACTAGAAGAGGTCCGGTCAGGGCCATAGTGGTCGGCGGTCACAGCCCAAAGGGGTTGCAGCCCTTGGCAGACCCTTTTTAAGCCGCAACACCAGTTCCCCTCCGGTCTTGCCCTCTTCCTTCCTTTAAGGGGGTGCTTTCTTAGTACCCAAATTAATTGAGCACTGCTTGTGAAGGCCAGAGCTTTGCTAGATCAGTGGTTTGTCCAGACCTGAGCACTTGCCCGAGCCTGGCGATCCTCTTTATTTGCAAGGCTTTATGGCTACAGAAAACTGCCAGTTAGCCTGCAGTTCTTACAAATAAACACCACCTTCTACACCAAGGACAAATTCTAGTTCCAGCTCCTTTTTCCTGTTCTTCTTTTGCCAACAACTCCTTCCGATGATACTCGTTTGGAGTACCCATTGTTGTTTCCTATTACCCTTTCCCATTGTTTTCCAAACTTGGGGATTACTTATATTGCTCTCCATAGCTTCCCATGGCCATCGTTCACCTCGATTTGTTCCACCACAAACGTAACAATTAGTTATATTCAATGACTTAGCAATGTTTTCAGCAAGATTTACAAGTAGATTTTTAGCAACTGTGGGAATTTCATGTTTCACTCCTGTTTCTATTACAGGAGTAGCCGCAATAAAATTCCCACAGCAATTTAGTCAGATGTGACCTTCCACTCCTTCCCTGGACCTTTCACTCGTGACACATGTGTCCATCCTTTTTCAGCAGTTCTCACAGCTGTTTCTGTAGTGAATAAAACAAGGAAAGGTCCTTCCCAGAGGGGAGATAGGTTTCCTTCTTTCCATGTTTTTATCAGAATTTTATCTCCTGGTTCTAACTGATGAATTGCAAATCCTAAAGGTGGTGTTTGGGCCACCATCCCAATCTCTCTTCATTCTTTTAATCTTTTTCCAATGGTAATTATATCTTGTTGGATACTATGATCCTCAATTACATTGTTCCCCAGAGGCATTCCTTGAAAATAAGGCATGCCATAGAACATTTCATATGGCGATATTCCAGTCTCACTGTATGTTTTTGTTAAGTGCCAATGGTAAACGTTTCGTCCAGGGCATTTGTGTCTCAATCATTAATTTAGCCAATTGTTGTTTTATTGTTTGATTCATTCTTTCTACCTTCCCTGAGCTTTGTGGGTGCCACAGAGTGTGGTATTCCCACTGAATACCTAATGATTGACATAATAGTTTTATTATTTTAGAAGTAATGTGTGTGCCCTGGTCAGAATCAATGTACTGGATTATCCCATATCTAGGTATCAAATGTTCTAATAAAATTTTTACCACCATCTGTGCCGTAGCTCGTGCTACAGGGTACGCTTCTACCCACTGTGTTAAATGATCTACTATTACCAATAAATATTTTATCCTCCCTACCTTAGGCAATTCAGTGAAATCGACTTGTACTTTCTCAAAAGGTCTGTAAGCTGTTTTTCTCCCTCCCGTGGCTGCTTGTCGAAACACTGTCTTATTTACCTTTTGACAAATTAAGCAACCTTGTGTAATTTGCTTTGCTATTTCAAAAATTCCAATACAACCAAATTGTTTAAGAAAATGATCACTTAACGCTTTTGTACCCCAATGTGTTTGTGCATGCAAACGTTCTAATAATCGCCTGGTGTAGGCTTTTGGCAGCATTTCTCGCCCATCGGGCAGTGCCCATTTTCCTTGTTCTAATTTAGCTCCTATTTTCTTCAATTTTGTTTGTCCTTCTGGGGTAAACTCCTTCTCTCTTTCCTCTCGTCCTTCTTTGCTGGTGTCCTCCTTTGTTTGTATGACATTAATTTTGGCAACTTTAGTCCTCAAGGCTGCTTCCTGGGCCTCTTTAGCTGCTAAGTTATTTCCTCTAGTTCGGTAATCACCAAAAGTCCCTTTTGGTGTCCCCTCACATGTACCACTGCTATCTCCTTTGGTTCTCTTAACGCCTTTAAAATTTTTACTATTAATTCTTGATGTATTAAATTCCTCCCGTGAGTATTAATCCAACCTCTTTCTTCCCAAATTTTTCCAAAAGTGTGGACCACCCCATATGCGTATTTAGAATCTGTAAATACAGTCCCGCTTCTTCCTTTTAATAATTCCAGGGCCCTACATAGGGCATACAGCTCACAAGCCTGAGCTGACCATGATGGACTCAGAGGTCCTGATTCCACAATTTCTAAGTCCTTATTAATTATTGCATATCCCGATTTTCTCTTCCCTTCTACCACTCGGGAGGAGCCATCTATAAACAGCGCTTCTCCATTTTACAACTCAGCATCTCTTAGATCTGGTCTCACCTTAGTCTGGGTCTCAATTACCTCTAAACAGTTATGTTGTAATTCCTCTGATGGTTCTCCAAACAAAAATTGTGCTGGACTCTGAGCAGAAGTCACCCTCAGTTCTAAGTCAGGGGAGTCTATTAGTATTGCTTCATACTTTAGGGTCCGGCTGTCCGTTAACCATTTTTCCGCTTCTTGTTGTAAAACATTTCTGACATTGTGTGGGGTATACACTTTTAAAGGAGCACTAAAGGTAATCTTCCTAACTTCCTCTATTAATAATGCTGTAGCAACCAAAGCTTGGAGACAAGCAGGCCATGCTCTGCTTACTGGATCAAGTAACTTAGAACAATGCCCCATGGGTTTTTTGGATTCCTGCCCAGTCTTGAGTAAGAACTCCATATGCTGTCTGGCTTGATGTATTCACAAAGAGATAGAAAGGTTTTTCTAGATCTGGGAGGCTCAATACAGGTGCTTGTATTAATGCCCTTTTTACTTCCTCAAATCTCTGATCAACTTCAATAAACCACTTAAGTTGGTTATTAGTTAATTTTTCATATAAGAATTTTACTTTATCACTATAATTTTCAAGCCATGGTCTACAATATCCTACTAATCCCAGTATTTGCCTAATTTCCGTTTTAGTCTGTGGGGGTCTTAAGGATAGAATCCCAGATACCCTATCAGGATCTAACTTCTTCCTTCCCTTACTCAGCCAATGTCCTAAATATTTTACTTCTTGTTCTACAAACTGTAGCTTTGATCGGGACACCTTTAATCCCTTTTCCCCTCGAAAATTTAACAATTTAATGGTGGTTTTTCGGATCCCCTCTTCAGTTTCTCCTGCTACTAATGAATCGTCCACATATTGCAATAATTTTACCTCCTTAGGTATTGTGAAATCTTGTAGAATTGTTTCTAAAGTTTGTCCAAATAGATTTGGTGACTCCGTAAACCCTTGTGGTAACACAGTCCATCTTAATTGTTGTTTTTGTCCTGTTTCGGGGTCCTCCCACTCAAAGGCAAAATAATCTCTGGATGCCTCATCCAGAGGACAGGCCCAAAAAGCATCTTTCAAATCTATTACACTATACCAAGTATGTTTGGGAGATATATGACTCAATAAAGTATAAGGATTTGCCACCACAGGGAATTTAGTGATTTTTCGCTGATTTACAGCTCTTAAGTCCTGCACCATCCTGTATGACCCGTCCGGCTTTTTTACGGGAAGAATGGGCGTGTAACGAGGTGACATACATGGTTCTAGGGTTCCTTTTTCCAAAAGTCTGTCAACTACAGGTTTTAATCCTTTTCGACCCTCCATAGGTATAGGGTATAGCTTGATTCTAATTGGGCGGTGCGGATCTATTATTTGAACGCTTATGGGGTTCATTTTGTCTTTCCAGTTTCCCCTTCCTTATACCACACTGAGAGGTTAATAGCTTCTTCATCCTCTTGTGTTAAAGTGTATAATTTAATCTGCAATTTGTCCCCTTGACTCTGAATGCTCAAGTTTAACTTCAAAATCAAATCCCTTCCTAATAAATTGTATTCCGCTTCAGGGAGCAAAAGTAAATCATTAAGACAAATTTTCTTTTCTGTTTCTACTTCTACATCTTTCAATATATTTACTTTAAAAGGCTCTCCTTTTGCTCCTGCTACTGACACGTAACTCTTCCCTTTTTCTATTCCTTTTGGAAGTTTTTGAATGGTTGACTTTTCGGCCCCTGTATCCACTAAAAATAAAACTTCCTCTTTATGGGGACCAATCAATAATTTTATCAAGGGCTCTGTTGATGTTGAAGTCCCCAGAAGATAGAGCCCCCGACACCCCTAATCTTCTTTGAACATCTTCTCATCTTGTTCCCGCTGACGGCAGTTCTTCTGAACATGTCCCCTCTTGTTACAGTAGTAACAGACGGGAATTGTAAATCTTCCTCGATAAGGCTGTCCCCGGGGTGTCTGCTCTATTCTTTTTTCCCTTTTCTCTCCAGGAGTCGTCTTATTTTTCTGACTTTCCCTTACTGCTGCTACAAAAATTTTTGCTTTTGCTTTTTGTTTTTCTTCGTCCCTCCTAACATAGACTTTCTGGGCTTCTCTAAGTAACTCCTCTAATCCTCTTTCTTGCCAATCCTCCAATTTTTCTAATTTCCTTCTTATATCCCCCCAGGATTTAGCTACAAATTGTGTTCTAAGGAGTGCGGTCCCAGCCACTGTATTCGGATCAATTCCAGAATACATTGGTAGGTTTTTCCTCAACCTCTCCAACCATTCTGTTGGAGATTCGTCTTTCCCTTGTTGTTCATTAAATGCTTTAGTAATGTTTTGCCCTCGGGGAACCGCTGCCCTTATTCCCTGTATGATTAACGTTCTCAAATCCCTCATATTTTGTCTTCCTGGGGGTTGTTGATGATCCCAGTGGGGATCCACATTTGGCCATTTCTGATCTCCCGGGGGTCCTGCCTGACTCTGTCTTTCCCAAATTCTCATTCCAGCTTGTCTAATCATTCCCCTTTCCTCAACAGTGAATAGGATCCCTAAAATGGACTGTATTTCTTCCCAGGTATAAGTATTGGGGCCTAGGAATTGGTCCAATTTTTCAGCTACTCCGAGGGGATCATCTAATAGGGTCCCCATTTCTTTCTGGAAATTTCTCACGTCTGTGGTATTTAACGGGACTGCCACAAACCCCATGCCTCCCTGATTGCCTCCGAGGGGTACTTCTCGTAAGGGATATAGAGAAGCTCCCTCAGATACAGCAGTCCTACTTCTCGTACATGCAGCCGGAGGTCGATCTAATTCCGGTGCTGTTGGTGGTGGAGATAGGGGCAACGGTGGTACAGAGAGAGGTACTACGGCCACCGGAGGGGGAGCCGCCGCCGGAGATGGATTATTAGAACATGGAGGCGGTAGGTTATCCAGTGGCTCCCATTTATCATCTTTTTCCTTTTCACTTTTCCCCTCTTCTTCTTCCTCAAACTTTTCATCTGTTTTTAATGTAAGTATTGAGGCTGGAAAAGAATGTAAAGTTCTGTCCCATAATCCTGCATAATCACTTTCCTCCTGACTAAAAGGTTCCTTTGAATTAACATCTATATTTAAGGCCTGGCAGACCCAGTCTTCAAAAGATCCAAAAACGGGCCAAAAGACATGTGGTCTCAAACGTTCTTTTGGCCATTCTACCATACAATATTGAACTAATTTTCATTTACTTTTTCCTTTTCTGGGGCCCCTATCATTCCAATTTTCAATCATTATTCCTAATGGACTCTCCGGAGGTATTTCTAGTAATTCGCTCCCTTTCTTGTGGTCCTGGGGTCTCGATTTCGTCTGACCCATCTAGGAATTTTTACTGTGGCAATTCCTACAGCCCTTGGCTACCAGTAAGAGTGTCTTGCAGGGGGTTTAGGACCTATCACCCACCCACGAATCCTATAAGAATCACTTCGGTCCTTCACCGGCCAAGTCCCTCGCGGGAGATTGGAACCGCGGTTAGAAGACCTCCACAATCGCTTCGGAACGAGGTTCCGTCTCAGTCACACTCTTACACACACAGGCAACTGAATCCCACCCAACCGAACGGTATACACCTTAAATACTTACGACTCCGTCGTCTTCGTTCGGATCTTCGCGCGCAGAATTACGGGCAAAATAAACTGCTGCAGCCGGCAAGGGAGCTCATAAAAAATCAAATTCTTTGCTTGCCCCTATTCAGGTTCAGGATGGCGTTAGTCCCGACCCGACCCGATCAGGAGCCACCAAAAGGTGGGGCGCCCCTCCTAGATCAAGTCAGAATTCAGGAACCAAGACCATCCCGGACGAGCCCCCAATTGTTATAAATGATTTCGTCCCAAACACGATTCCAATTCAAATTTACAATTTATTAAGCGAATAGAGGCAAGCAAACAGCGCTGGGTGCGCCGGGAGTCTCTGCTCCACCAAGACGCACGCGGTTCAGCTCCTGTTCCTGGTTTATAACCTGTCCGTTAATACATATTCATGAACAGGCGTGTCTTCTTCGGCGCATGCCCTCTTTTCCTGCTAGAGTCTTCTCGAATCTTCCTCGGCGTGCCCCCAGGATGACCCCAAACCTTATGCATGCACTTTCTTTACACAATACTATGCGGTCAGTGGTCAAACTGGTTTGAGCTGATATACGAGCCAAGTAGTTTAACCTTCTCCTGTAAAATACCCCTTTTTATGGTGCAGGAGAAATCCATAAAAGTCCAGAAGATTACACTTCATCACACGAATCAGATGAACATATTTCACACCTCTAAGTATGGATCTGCATGTGGCCCACAATCTAGTAATGTTTCTTGCATATGGACCACCCCTGATCATAAAAGACGTTTTAAACAATGGGTGAAGAGACCCCATTATACCATGTCATTGGAACCAGACAGGCTATGGAATTGTATAAACAAGATAAATTGTTACAATATGGATGATTATCTATGGATACCGTTTGCCTCAGACCTCCATCACGCCTTAAGAAGTATATGCCTGTGCCACAATTACAGTGCTCCAATCCCTAGCTTACAGACAGCATGTCAGATAGAATCCTCTAAACACATGGCTAGTAAATGTAGGATTCCTTCCCAACATTATAAAAAACGGATGCAAGACTCATGAGCCAGTAGTAAAGAGCACAAGTACCACTCTAATGTATCCTGCACTGCTTGAGACCGTATGGGTATGTTCTAATGAAGAGATATCAGATTACAGTCAACCCTATTGGGATGGGTTAGAATGCACTTTAGGAATTCCACAAGTTTATCTCCCATAATAGCTTTTAATCATACTCAGGAGTCATTCACTGTAGTCATTAATGAAACCAAGAGGGTACAGAACAAAGAGAAATGTATTGCCCTCCGTGTCACGGCCAAGCTATTATACAGCAGGGATGAGAGTAAGCTTAGCAATGGGATTGTTTTGGACTTCTTCGGCTGTGATAATTGAAAATTGATTATATCTAGAAAATCTACCATGGCAAGGAGAGACTCTAGCTAATTGTATGCAGCCAGCCAGCAAGGCTAAGCAACACCCAGCTTGTACCCACGAGCAGCCTCACAGATGACTTTAGAAAATCAATTAGCATTGAATATGGTACTACTAAAGGAGAACAGCGTTTGTGGATGGCTGAATAACACCTATCCTGGCAAAACCTGCTGTCAATTCCAAATGTGTCCGCTACTCTGCATCAAGCTAGAGATGAAATGCAAAAAACTGTGGACCAAACCCATGAGCTCAATGAGAAGATGAAACCAAGCAACTGGCAATGAACGAGGTGGATTTAAAATATTTTCAGTTGGCTCAGATTAAAAGTTAGTGGATGGGATCATAGTCTAACCCAGTATGTATTAATGTTTATCATAATTGTTATTGTTATTGTCCGTATTTGATTGTCACGTGTGAAATCTATGATAACTAGAGCTGTAACCATGCGTGTTAAGAGGATCCACATCTATGATCCTGAATACATCCCTTTAATACCATCCCCTATTATAAATTGCGACGAGCGAGGGAAGGCAAGCAGTCGACTCAATATGAGTGATAAGGCAAGCTTCAACTTTATTGCAAAACCTTACACATATTTATACACTAAGTTCTACCTTATGCATACTTGTCTTACAATCATTGGCTTAGCCCTAAAGATTGCATTATCATACTCCTCCTACTTGCGGTTACTGCTACGTGGTCCGGGTTCCATCCTGTTTTTCTTATACAGTGCTGCTTCTTAGCTGTTTACCACAGCTCCTTCTCCTCAAGGCCGAGCCCTGCAGATGTCCAGCTGTTTACCAGCTTCCCAATGCCACAGCTCCCTCTTCTCAAGGCCGAGCCGTGCAGATATCTAGCTGTTTACCAGCTTCTCAATGCTGCAGCTCCTTCTCCTTAAGGTCGAGCCGTGCAGAGTGATCAAAACATCTCCCCCTTTTTGTTTTTGTATAAACAAAACCTGATGGATCATTCGCAACCCGAGGACTGTGAGAAAGATGGACCCTCTGTACATTCTTGTATCGTCCTGTGCCACGAACTCAGCCCAGCAGTCGGTAGGTGCCAGCTTTACGTGGGCGTCCCCACGGAGGCAACGGTGGCCTTGCCGTACACCGGCCCACTGCCCTTCAGGAAATCCCGGTATTACACATTTGTAGAGGAACGAGTTTCGACACACGTGGCCAGCGAGTGTCGGAACTCACCTCAGTTGTCACCTTTTAACACAGGGAGCCTATGGCGTATGCGCCCGCTGGCCAGACGTGCTGCACGCACCACAGCCCTCCCGTCTATTGGTTCGTAGGCTTTGTTCACACGGCATTTTTTCATAAATCGGCAGTCACATATCAACTTATGCTTAAGTCAATAGCAGAATATTACAAAGCAAAACAGATCTAGCTGTACTACTTCTAGTGATATAAACTACTCCTAGTGATAGAAAAAAGGTACTTGTATAAGGGTATGAAGACCAATATTATATCTTACCAAAGCATTTGTAGTTAGAGAACACTTTGCCTCAAAAGCTTTCCACGTTCATCTCATGATACCGCAAATTTCAGTGTGATTTACCCCTACTTTTTCTTTTGACTGAGGTGGCATCCAGATTGCGATGACACCTGATAGTGTCATGATGTGTCCAACGATGACGATGGCGACTGCCGCACCCATGGCCTCACCCACTTCGAGGCACCTGCAAAGTGGGTAAAACCATGGGTAAAACCATGGGTAAAACAGCCACCACCGTCAACCTCGTCCCCTGGTTAGCAGTTGAAAAGGTCCTTTCTCCTTCCTCAAATAATTTAGCACATATAAGGCTTTATTCAAACGTTCTTAGGGTAATGTGGTAGCCTCTCCCCCTTTTTGTTTTGAGCGTGATTATCTAACAAAGCTCATTCATTGGGTGTGTAAGATACTTGTTGGAGTTATTCGCTAGCCAAGCATTCTTTACTACCTTTTGAACCATTCCTTGTAGACAATGCAATAAACATGGTACAATAAGCATTAGTATTAAGATAACAAGTACTATAACAACTGCCCCTTTTATTAAGTCTTGTAACCATCCACTTAGGCCCAAACTTGACAGCTATGATTCGAGGTTTAGTGAACTTGTCTGTAACCTGTCTGTTAAGTCCTTCAGTTTTTGTAATTGTTGAGTTACCGACTGTGATGTATCTGTTAAATTCATACAACACATGCCATCAAACTCCTCACACCCGTGCCCTTGGGCCAAAAGTAGGAAGTCGATAGCTGCCCTATTTTGCAATGTCGCATGCCTTATTGAGTCAGTTTCCATTAACAAAGCACTGAGTGTTGCAGAAGTAGCATTGGTTTGTTTCGCTAGCCAACATCCCAATTTATTTAAAGTGGTTAAGCCTTGGGCAGCAGCGACCCCAGGGGCAAGGAAAGAGGTTAGTATGGTTTTGTCCGCAGTCCAAAAATCCAGTTGGTCATTGCACTCTTCCTGATATTTTCAAATCTGTCATCTTATTCTATGCCGTGGGGTAAGGTTCAATATCATAGAAGTGTTGGGAGTTAACAATGTTAGGTGCCCCAATGTGTAAGGACCACCTCTCAAACGGGAGGGAACACCGTGCCATGCACGATCACCACAAATCAAGAATATTCCTTTAGGGAGTCTCATTGGGACAATAGTAGAGCGCGAGATGTTGCTCGTTGTATAATTACACCAGTTGGTAGCATTCTGAAAAATGGCTAACGTGGGGTTTACATCCTGTGACCTGGTATCGTCCTGTCCTGTATAATTAAAATATAAACAGGTAGGGGCTGTCATGCATCCTAAAATACCCAACTCCTGCGGTTCCAACAACTCCTGTGGTCCGTGTGTCATCCATCCGTCCCACTTATCCATAGCTGCAGAGGTGTTTGTTATTTTTTAAAAACAAGGTTAGGTCAGGGGTGGTCTTCTTTACCACCATTGTCGAATCATAGTCCCCTAAGGGCAGACCAACTAAGCATGTTGTAAACAGATTCTCAGCAGTGGATGTAGATAAGCAAAGGTGGCCTTGGCCCGTTTGATTAGCTAGTGTAACCCAGATATTTTTTCTTGGTTGAACGGAAAACCACGCCTGAACCTGGCATATCAAACACGTGACTATCAGACTCACGAACAACGGGGTTTGCGTCCTGCGTCGGTAAAGGCTGTCATCCCATTCACTGGGGTCTCCGATCACATAGGCATTTCTTCAAACTGCTGATTAGCCAACAGTGACAATAATCTATCGGACGGATAGCTATTTGTAACCTGTTCTAAAAAATCAGAGATTGCGATCTGAAACTCCAGAGAACTGGCTAACAACCAATCTAAGTACTTTTGAGATACAGGAACATAAATTATTACAGGTTCTAATCCAGATATTTCTACAATTCCTTGTCTTCCCTTAATAATGAGTTGTGCAAATAATTCATATCTGGTGACCACTATTTTTCTGGGTTGATAGGAGAGAAAAACCCATTCTAATACTTTCAAACTGTTTGCTGTATTTCCTAACTGTACGGTCAATCCTAGTGGATATTGCCGTTCCCCTCCTGAATTAACTATCATAAGCGAGATACTCTCAGTAGGTGAACATCTGTGAGCATAGGTTGTTGCTATCTTCTCAGTAATTTTCTGCAAAGCCTGGTGTTGATCCTCGTCCAGTTGACGTCGCTCTGGAGCCTCCACCGAAGACTCCAGGAGCGGCATCAATGGCCTCAGATCATCATTAGTAATTCCGCAAATATTGCGAACCCACTGTATATCCCCCATTAATTTTTGGACATCAGAAAGATTTTCTATTTTCGCCTTAATCTTTATTTTTTGTGGGTGGACCACTGCCCTGGTAATAATCCAGCTCAAATATTGCCATGGTTCCTTCTTTTGAATTTTTTTCGGTGCTATTTTTAAACCCCGTTTTCCTAAATAGTGCTCTAAGTGCTGTAAAATGTGGTCTGCATTCAATTGTGTCCCTGCTATTAATATATCAACTATATAATGATACGTTATTAAATCTGGATACTTTTTCCACACCGGTTCTAGAGCCCATGCCACAAATGTCTGACACATCGTAGGTGAATTTTGCATTCCTTGTGGTAACACTACCCAATGATACTTTTTGCTAGCTCTCCTTTATTTACCGATGGTACCATAAAGGCAAACTTCTCTGCATCCTCAGCTGCTAAGGGAATGGTAAAAAAGCAATTGAAATATACTCTTCGATTCCCTGCAAAAGAAATGATACATTTGTGACAATAATTACGACGACATAGAACAAACCCACAACACCGTTTTACAAATATGGCATATTGAAGTTCCTGCTCTTGAACGTCCGGGGAGAGCCGCTGAGACAGTCAACGAGCCGTCATTCCGCATACAAAAGAGTGAAAGCATCAGCTGGCGGTACGTCGGAGTTGACTGCGTCCGTGGGACGTGTGACAAGGTCTTCAGGTCTTACTGCCAGCCGTACCGACCTGGTCGGTACCCACTTCGCTCCGTCCCCTCCCTCTCTGCCAAAGTCTCTTGTCTCATGCCTCGCCAATGTTGGGCAGGGTCGGATCTTGACTTGGGGGAAGAATCATCCCAGGCAGCCCCCTCCTGTTGCGGCACGCACGGGTCAGGAGGCGGGGGCCAAGGAGGACTCGCCACCTCCGTTGGTTGCGTTAGCGGGGGCGGGGGGCGGGCGGGGTGGGGGGGGAGGCGGGCGGGGGTTGCTCGTTCTCACCATTCCCAGCTCGGCCTCCCTTCTCTCCCGGGGCTGTGGCAGCGGCAGCTGCTGCCGCCGTCCGCTCTGATTTTATCCCCTTTATAGAGTCTCTGACTAATCGCCAGGTTGTTAGCACTTACGCGGCCGTATGATCCTCTTTAGAGGCTGCCTCAAACACCAATTTCCCTGCTTTCTCCCAGGTAGGTAACTCAAAAGCTGTTGCAGAGTCTGCTGCTAGCCCCTGGCTCTTCAAAACAGTCTCCAATAGCAATCGCCACGTTGTTGCTAGCTCCGCTGCTTGCCCATCTCCTTTCGAGACTCACCCCATTGATCTTTCACATGGGCACACAGGGGAACACTGAGTACATTGTTCTGGGCAACGTTGTCCCGTCTTGCCCTCACATACATCATCGTAGATCTGTTTCTCTGACTTATTTATGCAGCCGGTTTACTCGGTGCATCTGGCACCTCAGGAGGTGCAGTCAGAGTCGCTGAAGGTCCTGGACCCTCTGACTCAGTTAAAAAGGGATTGGTTGAAGACGGTTTAACAGCCTCCTCCATATCAGCTGCAGCTTTTCTCTCTGCCTTTAAGGCTTTTAATGTGGTTAACATCAACTTCCATGCCGTCACTAACTCTGCGGTGGTTTTATCTCCATTCCCAATATGTTCCTATAACATTTTTCCTATCTCCTCCCACGTCTCTGCCTTAAACGCCACGGACGCATCGGGGGGGTACCCTTTTTGGCACCAAATTAGAAGCCTTCTAAGTGTATATTCATCATATTTCAGTCCTCTCTTAGAGAGCATATGTGGCAGGAGTCTGACCATCGCCCCTTCTTCATGTGATGCGTTCTGCCTTTAGTTCTTTTAATGTCTCTAGGATCAACCTCCAGAGCGTCGTAAATTTTATACTGTCTTTGTTGCCTGTGCTATTCACTTTTCAGTTTTATATCTTTTCATGCAATTAATAACATCTCTCCAAGATTTCATTAATTTTTTTTGCTGATTTATCATCATCGATTACTAGATCCCACAATCAATCTCCATAAGAACGCCACTCGTCTACTTCAAACATACTTTCAGGGTCTTTAAAAGACCCTTTCGCTTTCCCTAACGTAATTAACCCAGCCAGATCTTTTAATTGGCTTACTCCCCGCTTTTCTAAAAAGCATTTTAAGATTTCGAACGCTACCTCTATTTCCATTGCGCGCTATGTTGACCTTCTTAATTATCCGGTCAATTATTTTTGCAGCCTTTTCCCATGGGTAGCCTTCTTTCGGACGGCGAACCCCTTCTTAATTATCCTGGGTTCAAGCACGGATCAGGCGCGCCGCGGCAGCGTCCGCCGATCTTCTGCTCCCTGGTCGCTGCTACCAGTGCTTCTCCGATCTCGCTGTCCGGTGAAAAACAAGGATGGGGTCCCTGTTCGGGCGCCACTTGCGACGAGTGAGGGAAGGCAAGCAGTCGACTCAATATGAGTGATAAGGCAAGCTTCAACTTTATTGCAAAACCTTACACATATTTATACACTAAGTTCTACCTTATGCATACTTGTCTTACAATCATTGGCTTAGCCCTAAAGATTGCATTATCATACTCCTCCTACTTGCGGTTACTGCTACGTGGTCCGGGTTCCATCCTGTTTTTCTTATACAGTGCTGCTTCTTAGCTGTTTACCACAGCTCCTTCTCCTCAAGGCCGAGCCCTGCAGATGTCCAGCTGTTTACCAGCTTCCCAATGCCACAGCTCCCTCTTCTCAAGGCCGAGCCGTGCAGATATCTAGCTGTTTACCAGCTTCTCAATGCTGCAGCTCCTTCTCCTTAAGGTCGAGCCGTGCAGAGTGATCCCAACAATAAATTACCAACCAACAAGAGAGGATGAAAACACAGGAAGGAGATGAATGCCTCGACCCACCTAAATACAAATTACACAATGTTCCTCTCAGTGAGTTGTGACTAAGGTCACAGGGTGGATAATGTGGGAAACCACTGTGGGTCTGTAGGGAGTAGCAGGGTTTGACTGGAGCAACACGCTCCTCTTCAAAAGCAACCCTGATGGGTTGCAGTCAGACAGTCTCATAACTGACTATTGTTGAGTGATGTCGGGGATGAGGCGAAAGCCTTGCAGCCTGATGTTCTACGGCAAGGCCACAAAGACCTCCATCAAACGTAAGCTGACCATTATTAATAACTGAAATTCTTATTAACTCTTCATTCCTATTGATCGATGCTATTTGAGTTATATAGTATCTATCGGTCTACAACAAATAAATGAATAAAAAATTAATGAACTGATTAAGTTTTTATTAATCAAATTAGTCTAAATCAATCATTAATAATTACTTATTAATAACAGTCGTTACCTATTAAGATCGATTATTTTATTTATTAGTATTTTGTGGTACTGCATTAACACTACTGTCCTCCAGTTACTTATCATGTATTTTTTTTTCTTTATCATCACTCTGATTTACTGTTGTAATTATCTACTATCAATTCATCATTATTAATTATCATTAATTACACGTGCTACACGACGGCTCTGTTCCTCACCTAGAACTTGTTATCAGTAAAGTAGTTCCTTATTAACGTGATCTTAATCCACTGGATGTTAATTCCAGTAAATATTAATCTGTATTGCTCTATCGCTAATCATTACTTCGTATATTAATTACCGGTTAATGAATTATTTATTACATTCATTAACCATAGGTCGGTGTATGTTAATCCATCAAGAATTAGCAGAGAGTGCCAGATCAGCATTTGTCCTAAACCTGCTCTCCCCACTCCCTCCTCCCAAACCGCCCGCCTGCCCTCACCCCGGAGAGTTCTGTGTCAAGACACCCACACGCACCCTGCACACACCCCGTTTCTTTTTGATTGTCATTTTTTTAGCTATTTATTTATCTAGCCTCCCTCCCCCTAACCTTTTCTTACTCTTCTCTCTCACCACCGGGGACCGGGGACCGGGGACCAGGCAGAGGCGGCGGTGCCCAGCCCCAGCCGCCCGCCCTCCCCACCCCACCGCAGCGAGCCCCATTGCTACAAGGCCGCCAGAAGTTAATCTGCTTATGTGTAAACGTGGTGGCAGCTGAGGTATGTTTAAGAATACTGGTAAGTGTTGCTAGAAACCTACAAATATTTTCCGGGTGTTAACCGCGGGGTGCCAGCTTTGTGGGCCTACCACCCAGCACCCAGCTCTGCGCAGGTCTGGAATAAACCGGTATCTCGTCTCGGTGTGTGAGACTGGCCTATCGCACGCCGGGAAACGAAACCGCCTTTTCGGACACCACCATCAGCAAAGCAGCGACCCCGCTTTGCCTGAGGCTGCTGGGCCTGTCCTCTGGGCGCTGCTCACCACTGGAACGCATCCCGCTGGCGACGGACACGCCGACGGCCGCTAGCGAGAGGCGCGGCCCACCTCTCCGGCAGCCGGAGCCCGGCCTCGGGGACGCAGGTCTCTGCCCAGGCCGAGGCACGGGGCTGCTGCTTTCCCAGGGACGGCTTCAACCGGGAGCCGAGCCGAGCACATCGCCCGCAGGCGGACACCGAGGCGGGCCACAGCGCAGGCTGTAGCAGAGAAGGCGGCGTTGTCCACAGCGTTACCAGACTTTTTCGTTTCTTACTGCGTGCACACCCGCCACACACGCTCCCAAACCGGCCCCGGCACGAACCCCTCGCCCGCGGCCACACGCACACACGGAGACACCCCCCCTCCCCCTTCCGCCAGCAGTTTTGCCGGCCCGGGGAAGGAAGGAAGGCGGGAGACTTTAGGACCCCGCGGCGTCCCTGCCGCACCCGTGCCCCCCTCCCGCCTTTCGTCCTCAGTCCGTCGGTCGGCCAGTCCGTCGGTCAGTCACCCTGCTGAAGGTATGCGAGGCACAAAGCGGGGGTATTGTTTAGGCTCTGTCAGGAGTCAACGAGGCGCAAGCCTGAGGGAAGGAACAAGGCAACCGCAAAGGGAACGCAACTGCCGACCTTTGAGTGAACTATCCTAAGTAACATCTAATTAACATCGACTCGGCATAGCACAAGCCTGCCCTCCGGTAGGGGAAGACCCCTACCCACAGAAGCCCCTTCCTCACGGGGCACGCGCAGTAAAAAAGGAGGACGCTGTCGCCGTGGAGACGAGGCTTGCGGGAACCAACAGGCGCAAGGGCGCCTGCGCCAGCTCTCAAGAAAATAACGGTGACTTGTTGCTCGGAGCGTAGAAATATTTTCCCTGCGTTAACCGAGGCGCGCCAGCTTTGTGGGCCTACCACCGGCACCCAGCTCGGCGCAGGGGCGGAAGAAAAGCCGCCGTCTCGACTCCGTGTGTTTCCCGGCGCTCTGCGCACCGGGTGACGGAACCCGCGTTTGGCACAACAGCCCCGCTGCGCGCGGGCCGCCGCCGCCGCGCGGTGAAAACCAACGAACGCGAACGGCGGGGGAGGTGAAAAACGAAAAGAGAAAAAAACCCCGAACCCAACCGACCCAAACAGAAACCTCCGAAAAGCGCCGCCATCCCCCCTCCCCCAGCCAGCCTCTGCGCCAGGCTCCCTCCCCCGCCGCCGGGGGGGCCGGTTGCCGGGCAGCGGGGCACGCGCGGCTGCAGCCCCCCTTGCCCCCCGCTGCTCCGGGGCGCCGGAGAGTCTGCGGCCGGGGGGGGCCGCACCCACCGGCCTGCGGGTCCGGAGCTGCAGCGCAGGGAGGGGGAGCGCACGCGCGCGGGGGGGGGTGGCTGAGTGAGTCTGAGCGCGCGTGTGTCGCGGGGGGGGGCGGTGTCTGCAGGATCGCGGGCGCAGACTTTAATATATTTATTTTTAACAACGGCTTGTTTAGCCTGGGGAAGTGGAGGGTCAGGGCACTGCAGTAGCTGCAGCCTGCAGCTGCTTGAAGAATGGTTTTGTGATAAATGATTTAGTCCCAAACAGGATTCCAATTTAAGTTTGCAATTTATTAAACAAATAGAGGCAAGCAAACAGCGCTGGGTGCGCCGGGAGTCTCCGCTCCACCAAGATGCACACCTTCACTTCTTACAATTCCTTCCTTTATACTTCTCTAGGCTTCGTTTCTTGCCTTTCTCCGCCTTTTTCTTGGAAGATGACTCTTTCTTTAAGTACGTCACCACTTCCCCGGTCTGCGCATGCTTCATCTTTTTCTAGGTGGTCGTCCGGTGGTCGTTTGGAGGAAGATGCTCCTCTTCGTCAGTGCACTCTACATGACCTCTCTGTTTGTGCAGGCGCTCCGTTATTCTACTTATATTATGCTACTTTATTTGGCTATACATTTTCTTGACATTTCTGCGGTTATTTACAACACTGGTTTGCACTAGTATATCAGGAACTAACTTACATATCAGGAGGCTACATAAGCTACACATATCAAGGGAGTTACCCAAACTATACTTATCAGGAAGTTACATAAAGACTACCACTCCCCTGTTTATGGTCATGCCCTACATATATTCCTTTATTTCAATATAAATGACATTTGCTTCAAGCTTATATTCACTAGATTTTCTTTACACGAATCGCTCATTCCTCACAATCCCCCGTTTTCTTTTTCACCACTGTGATTTGTGTAAAATTTATTTAAAGTTTGTTTGATGGGTATTAACTCGGGTTCCTCTATATGTTTTACCAACATTAAAACATGTTTTCTCTCACTCTGTGTTGGTTCTATTGGAGTGGCTGTAAATTTCATTCCATTAATCGCAGAAGCTACAGCTTGTGAAAGACAAGGAATTAGACATGGTATTATTAACATACCTCCAAACAATCCTAACAAAACGATAATGATTTTTGTTACCCAGTTTCCTGAGAATAAATTTTCCCACGTTGTCCATAGTCCTTGGACATTTATTCCATTCCACGTTTGGACTGGCACATGGGCTACTTTTTTCATTTCTCTTACTAATTCATTGATGGCTTTTCCTTCATCATTTATCTCTAAACAACAATTTGTGAGATTAAATTTTCCACAGACTCCTCCTTCCTGTGCTAGTAAATAGTCTAGTGCGAGTCTATTTTGATATAGGGCTGTACGCATTTTAGTATTTTGTTTAGCCACCAATCCTAGAGCATTACCCGTTTTATTTACAATTATTTCTACTACAGCTTGCAACCTGATTATTCTATTCAACATATAAATGGGGGTCCTATATCCCCAGGACCCATCTTCTGCCCATGTCGCTGGGTCATAATATGCTATTATTCTTTCAGGTGGCCACTCATTATCTTTCCATTTTCCTATTTGTAGCTCTCTTTTTCCCCTTCGGTTGTGAGTTTCTAATGCGTCTGTATATACCAGTACCCCTAGGCGTTCTCCTCGGTTTATAGGTAATAAGAGAAAGCTTGGCCGTATAGTTCCTAACACGCACGCTCCGGTCCAATTTTTTGGTAATCGGGTATATGCAAATTTTCCACAGATCCAATATTGCCCTTCTGGACTTGACCACCCTTTATCAATAGTGGTTCCGTTGGTCCAATTCGCATGATTTTTACTTATTTCTTGGGCAGTGCCCCATTTATCCTACTTTTGGTAAGTACTATTCCAGTTATATCCCCCTTCACATACTAAATATCCGACTGGTTTACTCCCAGCGTCATTTTGCCAACAGCTTCTTCTTATTATGCTGGTTTGTAATATCCATTGTTGTTTCCTGACCTGAGTTGATATGTTCTAAACATTAGGGTCTGGTATGTTGCTCTCTTGGGCCTCCCAGGGCCAATTCTCTCCTGATTAGTTCCACCACATACATAACAATTAGTTACATTTAGTGACTTAGCAATGTTCTCAGCAAGATTTACAAATAGATTTTTAGCCACTGTGGGAATTTCATATTTCGTTCCTGTTTCCATTTCATGACAAAATGACTTAAATAACAGTCTATGCTGCACCGATTCTCTTTTCTTTCATTTCAATATTAATAACTACACCTGGGTCTTCTCCAGGTCCATATATCTTAAGTCCAATTTTGGTTATTTTTTTCTGTTTCCAAATTTCTAAATTTATAAGGGTTAAATTTACTAAATTACAGGTACAGGTTGTACAATTATGGTCTGTTTGTACCCTTGTGATTGAAGCTTGTAAATCCCCACATTGGCTGTCATATCCCCAGCTTGCAGTATCCTAACATACACAAGACCATCCCCTTCTTCCACATAGGTGTGCTGACTGATATCTCACCGTTTGACTAGGTACATAATCAGGATTTATCTGACATTGACGTCCACCTCCACCTGGGCAAATATATTTTGGTTGATTACTATAGCATCATCTCCACTCTACACTCCCACAATTAATATCCAGATCATCATCTATAATATCGCATGCATCAAAAATTACCGATACTGATGTGCTCAAATTGGCCATATCCTTACTTATTCCAATTAATCTTCCTACTTCCGAATTTGTTTTCATTTCTACCCACTATTGATAAAGAAGTTCCTTTGGATCGTAACAAACAGTATCATTTTCCACCGAGCATTTCTTATATTGTGTTCCATTGTATATACAACTCCCGTTCTGTTTCCCTTTGCACTCGTAATAGGTGTGGTACATTAATGTTTTATTACTTACTCGTCCGTGCTGGGCGGTTCTTATGCACTCGGTGCAATTTTGATTACCTGTCACCAGGTTGGTGAGTCCGAGTAAAATCAGGAGAGGTCCGGTAAGGGATCTCATGGTCGGAGGCATCAGCTACAAGGGGTGCTCGTCCTTGACTGGCCTTACTTGGTCGCGACTGAGAATCCCCACCCGGTCTTGCCCTCTCCCCCTTCTCAAGCGGACTTCTTTATTTCGATGACAGTAATAAATCTTACCCACCAGAAATCTCCTATAGGAGTAGTCTGTCCACACTGAATGCAGAGGAAACTTCAGCTTTGAATTTGAAAACGTCCCTGTTAGCCTCTGTGGGAAATGATATATTTGTTACACAGGTTACACCTAACCCTCAATAATCATACAACATGGTTTACAGAGTGGACATAAACTTAGTCCTGCCCGATAATTGCTTAATGCTATAGTCTTTAATTCGTGATCATTTCTCATACGTTCATTCCCTTTTTAATGTTATTTTTGTGGTTCCAGGTTGTAAAATAACTTTCCAGTCTTTCATGGGTCCTTTTACTCGAGTCGCGTGCGTCCACCCCTTTTCCGCGGTCCAGATGGCAGTATCTGTAGTTAACAATACAACAAAGGGTCCTTCCCATGAAGGAACTAAAGTTTCTTTCTTCCAAGTTTTGATCAGTACCTTATCCCCTGGTTTGAATTGATGGATTGCAAACCCCAAAGGTAGGGTTTGTGCCATTATTCCTATATCTCTTAGTTCTTTCAACCTTTCTCCTAAAATGATAACATATTTCCGAATATTATAATCTTCCACTACATTGTTTCCCTCGGAGATAGGGCATGCCGTATAAAACCTAATATGGCGATAATCCAGTCTCACTGTGCGGTTTGATCCTTATGTTAAGAAGGGCTAGCGGTAAACATTTAGTCCATGGCATCTGTGTTTCAACCATTAGCTTCGCTAGCTCTTGCTTTATTGTTTGGTTTATTCTTTCTATTACTCCCAAACTTTGAGGATGCCATGGGGTATGATATTCCCATTTAATACCTAATGATTGGCACAAGGATTTTATAATTTTAGAAGTAAAGCGAGTGCCTTGATCAGAATCAATATATTGTATTATCCCATACCTGGGGATTAGGTGTTCTAGTAAAATTTTATCACCGTCTGAGCTGTCGCTCTTGCTACAGGATAGGCTTCGACCCATCGTGTTAAATGGTCTACTATAACTAACAAATATTTCAATCTTCCTATTCTTGGTAATTTGGTAAAGTCGACTTGAATCCTTTCAAACGGTCTATAAGCTAGTTTTCTTCCTCCCATGGCCACTTGTTGAAACACGGCCTTATTTGCCCTTTGACAAGTTAAACACCCTTGTGTAATTTGCCTTGCTATTTCAAAAAATTCCAATACAGCCAAACTGTTTAAGGAAATGATCACTTAACACTTTTGTACCCCAATGTGTTTGCGCGTGTAAGCGTTCTAATACCTGCCTAGCGTAAGCTTTTGGCAACATCTCTCGCTCATCAGGTAATGTCCATTTCCCTTGTTCCACTCTAGCTCCTATTTTCTCTAATTTTGCTTGTTCCTCCAGCGTAAACTTTTTCTCCTTTTCCTCTTATCCTCTTCCACTAGTGTCCTCCTTTGTTTGTGTATGATTAATTTTAACAGTTTCAATCCTCAAGGCTGCTTCCTGAGCCTCCTTATCTGCTAAATTATTTCCTCTAATTCGATAATCTAATCCCTTTTGGTGTCCCCTCACATGCACCACGGCTATTTCCTTTGGTTCTCTTAACACTTTTAAAATTTTACTATCAACTCCTGATGTATTAAGTTCTTTCCTTGAGTGTTAATCAAGCCTCTTTCCTCCCAAATTTTTCCAAAAGTATGGACTACTCCATATGCATATTTGGAATCTGTGAATATGGTCCCTCTTCTTTCTTTTAATAATTCCAGGGCCCTACATAAGGCATAAAGCTCACAAGCCTGAGCTGACCATGATGGACTCAGAGGTCCTGATTCCACAAGTTCTAAGTCCTTGTCAATTTTTGCATATCCTGATTTTCTCTTCCCTTCTATTACTTGGGAGGATCCATCTACAAACAATTTTTCTCCTCCCTCCAATTCAATATCTCTAAGATTGAGCCTTACTTTTGTCTGGGATTCTATAACTTCTAAACAATTGTGTTATAGCACTACTGCTTCTGAGGGTTCCCCAAACCGGAACTGAGCGGGGCTCTGGGCAGAGGTGACTCCTAATTCCAAATTAGGTGAATCTATCAAGATGGTTTCATATTTCAAAAGTCTACTATCTGTCAACCATTTCTCTGTCCTCTGTTGGAGGACATTCCTAACATTATGTGGCGTATATACCTTTAGAGGTACACTAAAGGTAATTTTCCTAGCTTCCTCTATCAATAATGCCATAGCAACTAGGGCTTGGAGACATGCTGGCCACCCCCTGCTCACCGAATCTAACAATTTGGATAAATATCCCACCAGTGTGTGTGGGTTTTTTGGGGTTTTTGTTTGTTTGTTTTTGTTTTGTTTTGTTTGGGTTTTTTTTTTTGTTTTTTTTTTTTCCATTCCCTTTTTAGTCTGTGGAGGTCTTAGGATTAAAATACCAGAAACCCGGTCAGGATCTGATTTCTTTTTTTTTCCTTTGCTTAACCAATGTCCCAAATATTTTACTTCTTGCTCTATAAATTGTAATTTCGAGCAGGACACTTTTAATCCCTTTTTCTCTAAAAAATTTAACAATCTAATGGTGGCTTTTCGGGTCTCCTCTTCAGTTTCTCCTGCTACCAGTAAATCATTCACATATTGTAATAATTTTTCCCTCCTCGTGTACTGTAAAACCTTGTAAGATTTTCTTTAAGGTCTGTCCAAACAAATTTGGTGACTCCGTAAACCCTTGTGGTAGCACAGTCCACCTTAATTGTTGTTCTTCGTCCTGTTTCGGGGTCTTCCCATTCAAAGGTAAAATAATCTCTGAACCCCTTATCCAAAAGACAGGCCCAAAAGGCATCTTTCAAATCTATTACACTATACCAAATATGTTTAGGAGACAGGTGACTCAATAAAGTATAAGGATTTGCCACGACAGGGAATTTGGTGATTGTTCGCCGATTCACGGCTCTCAAATCCTGTACCATCCTATATGTACCATCTGATTTCTTTACAGGGAGTATCGGGGTATTGTGGGGTGACATACATGGTTCCAAAGTCCCATTTTTTAGTAATTTATCCACAATAGGTTTTAGACCTCTCCGGCCTTCTATAGATATAGGATATTGTTTAATTCTAATTGGCTTATGAGGGTCTGTTATTTGTACCTTGATGGGTTCCATATCTAATCTCCCAACATCTCCTTCCTTATACCATACTTGGGGGTCAATTTTTTCCTCATCAAGTTGGGTTAAGGTACATAAGTTAATATATAACCGATCTCCTTGGTTCTGAATAGTTAGGTTTAGTTTTAAAATCAAGTCCCTCCCTAATAGGTTATATTCTGCTTCTGGTAATAAAAGTAAATCATTTAAACAAATTTTTGTCTCTGTCTCAATCTCTACTTCTTCTAAGATGGGGACTTTGAAGGGTTCTCCTTTTGCACCTGTTACTGACATCTGGGCTTTTCCTTTTCCTACCCCTTTTGGGAGTTTCTGAATCGTTGACCTTTCAGCTCCAGTATCTACTAAAAATAAAAATCCTTCTTTTTGGGGACCTACTAATAGTTTTATCAAGGGCTCTGTTGATGTTGAGGTCCCCAGAAGATACAGCCCCTAACACCCCTAATCCTCTTTGAACATTTTCTCATCCCATTCCCGTTTACGGCAGTTTTTCTGAACACGTCCCTTTTTGTTACAATAGTAACAGATGGGAGTTGTGGGTCTGTCTTGATGAGATTGTCCCTGGGGTGGCTGTTCTGGTCTCTTATCTTTTTTTCTCTCCCAGCTGAGTCTTACTCCTCTGACTTTCCCTCACTGCTGCTACAAAAATTCTTGCCTCTGCTTCTTGTTTTTCTTCGTCCCTCCTGACATAAACCTTTTGAGCTTCTCTTAGTAATTCTTCCAACCCTCTCTCTTGCCAGTCCTCTATCTCCACCCAGAGGTACTTCCCGTAAAGGATACAAAGACGCTCTGGGTGCTCAGTTTGGGATCCTCCCCTTAGAGTTGAATTCGACCCTGGGGCCGTAGGGGAAGTCATCAAATTTGGTGACGGTATTTGACGGGTAGCTGGATTATACGGGGGAGGTAAGTGATCTAGGGGGTCCCAATCCTTCTTTTCCTTTTCCATGTGTTGCTCCCCTACGGTCTTATTTTTCCCTACTCCTGTTTTAAGATGAAAAATGCCCACACAGGCCTTTATCCATAAACTAGCATACTCGCTCTCCTCTTGGCAAAACGGTTCCTTAGAATTTACATACAGGTTTAGCGCCTGACAAACCCAATCCTCAAATGACCCAAATACAGGCCAAAAAAAACGTGGGGTCTCAAGGGGTTCTTTGGCCATTTTACCATACAATATTTAACTAATTTCTCTTTTGTCTTCCCTTTTCCAGGGCCCTTATTATTCCAATGTTTTAACATTATTCCTAATGGAATCTCCGGAGGTATTTTTAGTAATTCGCTCCCTTTCTTCTGGTCCTGGATTCTCGATTTCGTCTGACCCATCTAGGAATTTTTACTGTGGCAATTCCTACAGCCCTTGGTTACCAAGCAGAGTGTCTTGCAGGGGGTTTCAAACTTCTCACTCACTTATGGATCCTATAAAAATCGCTTCGGTCCTTCACCGGCCAAGTCCCTCGCGGGAGATTGGAACCGCGGTTAGAAGACCTCCACAATCGCTTCGGAACTAGCTTCCGTCTCAGTCACACTCTTACACACACAGGCAACCGAATCCCACCCAACCGAACGGTATACACCTTAAATACTTACAACCCCGTCATCTTCGTTCGGATCTTCGCGCGCAGAATTACGGGCAAAATAAACTGCTGCAGCCGGCAAGGGAGCTCATAAAAAATCAAATTCTTTGCTTGCCCCTATTTGGGTTCAGGATGGTGTTAGTCCCGACCCGATCAGGAGCCACCAAATGGTGGGGCGCCCCTCCTAGATCAAGTCAGTATTCAGGAACCAAGACCATCCCGGACGAGTCCCCAGTTGTGATAAATGATTTAGTCCCAAACAGGATTCCAATTTAAGTTTGCAATTTATTAAACAAATAGAGGCAAGCAAACAGCGCTGGGTGCGTCGGGAGTCTCCGCTCCACCAAGACGCACACCTTCACTTCTTACAATTCCTTCCTTTATACTTCTCTAGGCTTCGTTTCTTGCCTTTCTCCGCCTTTTTCTTGGAAGATGACTCTTTCTTTAAGTACGTCACCACTTCCCCGGTCTGCGCATGCTTCATCTTTTTCTAGGTGGTCGTCCGGTGGTCGTTGGGAGGAAGATGCTCCTCTTCGTCAGTGCACTCTACATGACCTCTCTGTTTGTGCAGGCGCTCCGTTATTCTACTTATATTATGCTACCTTATTTGGCTATACATTTTCTTGACATTTCTGCGGTTATTTACAACACTGGTTTGCACTAGTATATCAGGAACTAACTTACATATCAGGAGGCTACATAAGTTACACATATCAAGGGAGTTACCCAAACTATACTTATCAGGAAGTTACATAAGGACGACCACTCCCCTGCTTATGGTCATGCCCTACATATATTCCTTTATTTCAATATCAATGACATTTGCTTCAAGCTTATATTCACTAGATTTTCTTTACACAAATCGCTCATTCCTCACAGTTTCAGGGACAATGGAGCTTTTCTTAGTAGCGGGAAGAGCAAGAAACCTCCACAAATTACAGCTGGGAAGGTTCTGTCTGGATGTGAGAAAAAATAATCCTCACTGAGAGGGTAGTCTTGTGCTGCAAGAGATCACCCAGAGGGAGTCTGGATTATCCCATGGCTTTGTGTTTCAAGGAGCAGCTGGTGAGGGTGGAGAGCCATCAGTGAAGGCATAGAAATGCCAGGGTGAGAGCTAGGTGGGAAAGCAAGATGGCTGTCAGCAAGCTGAAGGGAAAGAGGTGAGGCATGGGACAGTGTAGGGCAGCCTGCATAGAGATGGCCAAGGGTTCTAGCAAGACCGAGAGGTCCAAAAGGACTGAGGTCTTTGTCGTCTTGACTATAGCAGCTGTCTCTACCACCAGGGCCAGTGAGACAAAACTTTATTCTTCTCTTCTCAGAAACTGCCTTCCCAGGACCTGGGCTCAGGGTTTGGCCTTGCCTGCTTCATAAAACGAACCAAGGGTTTTCTCAGCATTACAGCCACCTGTGCAGTGCCCTTGCCTACCTGCAGTCACCGTCTCCAAGTATCTGCTCTAATGAGTCAATGAGGAGCCTTTGGCAGTAATGGGTCTCATTAAGTCCCATTAATGCTTCAAGGTATTTTGGGGTTTGCTTCTGGCTTTGACTTCTTGAGAGGTTTGTTCAGTCTTCTCCCAGTATCTGAGGTTCACGGACTGAGCCCCAAATACACCATGGGGCTCCTTAAAACACAGAAAGCCCTAACAAGTCATGCCTCTTCCTGTAACGTTCTCCACGTCTGCAAGACTCGTATAGCTAATCTGAGTTGTTTCATAGCGTGGTTAAGAAGGAAGATTTCAAAGTGCACCTAATAAAGTTATTTTTAATTTTAAAGGCGGTATTTTGTTAATTTCAGTTTAAAGAAGTGATAGAAGCATTATCCAACTGATATGGATCCTGAGTGTCAGGAGCGTCTCCTGAGGAGGTCTGGACAGGTAGGAAAAGCAGTCCCTTGAGATCTGACACTGGGTGGACAACCTTGCTCCTCACCTCCCCAGACTCCCCACCTGTCGTTGGCCACCTGGGATTTACATCACTTTCCCTTCATCAGACTTCTCTGAACTCTGGGAGCTGAATGTTAGAGCTCCATTGCACCATCTCCCACCCACTTTCCTTAGAGGACTGGCTGCACACAGGCACAGAAGGATGTTTCCCATTTGCAAGCAAAGCAAAGTAAAGCACGATCAAGTGTCTTAAGCAATAAAACACTCCTCAACCATATACTAAGTACAAGCTGCCTCTAATGAGGTCGCCTTTCTACAAGGGATGATCTTACGAGAAATGTTTTAGATAGATAGATAGATAAAGGTAGATACAATTAAAAGAGTTGGCTAAAGATACCGTTATACTACTGAAAGACAGGCAGGCTTTTAGTCCCTGAAGCTCAAAGCAGCAGTGTGGGTGGGAAGTATCTGAATGAACAAAGAGTAAGGGAAGGAGAACAATGGAAAGGGCCTTTGTCTAGACAGTCTGCTGAAAACATTACTTCAGAAATGGTCATTGTATCAGCACAGGTGAAAATATATGAAAGATTAGAATTATTAACTACAAAAGACATTAACCACTTGATCCAGTGTGGCCTGGCAGCAAAGGCAGCCAGCAGTGTCCTGAAGTGTATAAAGAGGAGCCTCGCCAAAAGAGTGAGGGAAGTGGTTGTCTCCCCATGCTCATTGCTTGTTAGACCACCTGTAACCAATTATATCCAGTTTTAGGGCCCCAGTTCAGGTGTACTGATCTGGCTGGGATGGGGTTACCTTCCTTCATAGCAGCCTGTGTGGTGCTATGTTTTGCATTTGTGCCTTAAACAGTGTTGATAACACACCAGTGTTCTGGCTATTGCTGAGCAGTGTTTGCACAGTGTCAAGGCCGCCTCTGCTCCCTCCCAGTGAGTGGGCTGCAGATGGGCAAGAACAGCTGACCCCAACTGACCAAAGGGATACTCTCTAACGTACGACGTTGTGCTGAGCAATAAAAGCTGGGACAGAGGAAGAAGGAACTAGAATATTTTTGTTACAGGAATCACTTCCTAGTTCACATGCAATCCATTGCATAGCATTAGTAAAAGGCCTTAGACCTTCATAAGCGGTGAACTTCCACCTAGCTACTGATGAAGTTCTACTGAACTCTTACTTAGTCGCGTGAGGGAAGGCCCTGAAACTGGTGTAAATTAGAAAGATAAGATAGCCACATCCATCAGCAGAGGTTGCCTCATCGAGAAAAGAAAAAGAACGGCCCGCTTGGAGACAGTGAAAGGATCCAATGAGGAAAAAGGAGACCCCAGACCCAAATACTCCAACTGGACTAAACCGTCTCACAAGGGGAGGGGAGCTTAGACTGTAAGGGTATAATTGTCCAGAGAGTCTCTGGTTCGGGGTCCGTCTCCAGAGGCACTCAGCTCAAGCTGTTCTTCACCACTGTACTGCTTAATAAATTCAACTGGTATACGTCATGTCAGAGATTCTGCTTCAGGAAACCTAGGGTTGAGCCTGAGGGAAGAGAAAGCACCCAAGAGAGACTCTGTGTGTGTGTGTGTGTGTGTGTGTGTGTGTAGAGTCGAAAGGCGCACACGTCGGCTCACTGGAGTCTCCTGCTGCAAAGGGACTCCAGACCCAGCAGTTAAAGTCTCGGGTGGTGTGTGTGCAACTCCTTGATTGGTGTGTGAATGCTCAGGCAGTGGCTTCTCCATTAACGTTTTTTCATTCTGTCCTGGTTTCAGCCAGGATAGAGCTGGTTTTCCTCACAGAAGCTAGTGTGAGACTGTGTTTTGGATTTGGGATGAGGAACTGTTGATAATGTGCTGATGTTTTGGGTTGTTGCTGAGCCGTCAAGGACAGTCCAGCTTCTTGTGCTGGCCTGCCAGCGAGCAGGCTGGGGGTGCACGGGGAGCTGGGAGGGGACACAGCCGGGACAGCTGACCCAGACTGGCCAAAGAGATATTCCCTACCATATGACGTCATGCCCAGTACATAAACTGGAGTTGGCCAGGGGGGCGGAAATCGCTGCTCGGGGACGGGCTGTCGATCACGGGGTGGTGAGCAATTGCTGTATTGGGCCTCACTTGTTCTTGTACATTCCTTTGTTGGTATTATCATTATTGTTCCCTTCTTTCTTTCTGTCCTGTTAAACCGTGTTTATCTCAACCCACGAGGTTTTTCCTAATTCTCTTCCCCGTCCCACTGCGGGAGGGGGAGTGAGCGAGCGGCTGCGTGGTGCTTAGTTGCCGGCTGGGGCTAAACCACGACAGTCCTTTTTGGCGCCCAACGTGGGGCCCGAGGCTTGAGATAATAACGGTTGCAGGTCACAATATCAGTTTGATTTGCATCATGCTCTCGTCTTTGCTGTACATGTTAAGGATCGGAGTTGGTTTCTGCGGGCTGCTGTACTCTGCAATGATTAGTAATGTCTCGCCTGTGAATTTTGTTTTTAGAGCACTGACCTTGAGCTTAATGTGGTATCATCTGAGCTCTGTACTAAAGCCGTTACTGTATTTTGGCTACAGTCTTGTGGAGACGATTAGCAATTATACTTCTGCCTCTGAAAGGTTTTTTATGGAGGAAATGCAGAATGGTACCTTTGATACCCTCTATCATAACATTTCCTCCTTCATCACAATAATTTTTCAGTATTTTGAACACCCTTGGCTGGTTAAAATACCTCTATTGCTACTTCTGGGGAACATGGTTTCAGTTTTGTCTAAGGTTGGCAAGCGATTTAAGAATATCACCCGGAGATCTGCCCCAAGGCTGGATAGTTATGAATGGCAGGGCGTGTGGAACAGCATGGGCAAATGCCTGGGGCGGTGGGCACCTCCGGTGTTTTGGAGCTTCACTCCCGAACAAGTGCAGAATCCTGATAAACTAGCAGAATATCTGGAAGAAGTATGCTGTCAGCCTGGCAGCTCCAAGGAGACACAAATCATTGCCATGTGCTGGGGCCTGGCCCATGCCTACCGAACCCTATTTAACACTATGCAAAGGGGAGAGGGGCTCTCTGGGTCTGATGGCAATGTGGCAGGCACTGTGACTACTCCAACGTCTGTAGCAGGCACTGTCACTACTCCAACCCCCACGGCGGGCACTGTAGCTACTCAGACTGTTGCAGCTGAACCAGAGAACCAGCCCATCCCGGTATCAGTTGCCCCTGTACAAAAGAAGAAATCTTGGAAGCGGAAGTCAGCTCGTTTAGTAAGGGAGGAGGAAGATCCTGCTAAGAAGGAGCCAGAGGAAGAGAGTGAGGAGGCAGAGTGCTCTGAAGCAGGGCCATCACAAGCACGGAAGAGGGAAGAGAGCGAGTCATCGCTTGAAGAGGAGGAAGAGGAAGAACTTATAAAAGAGACGGTAACTACCCGATCTCTATCCCTGAGTGAATTGCGAGATATGCGAAAGGATTTCAGCCGTCGTCCAGGTGAGCACATTGTCACCTGGCTGCTCCGATGCTGGGATAATGGGGCCAGTAGCCTGGAATTAGAGGGTAGGGAAGCCAAGCAGCTGGGATCCCTTTCTAGGGAAGGGGGCATTGACAAAACAATTGGAAAAGGTGCACAAGTCCTCAGCCTCTGGAGACGACTCCTGTCGGGTGTGAAGGAAAGGTATCCCTTCAAGGAAGATGTTCTATGTCACCCAGGCAAGTGGACCACCATGGAGAAAGGTATCCAGTACCTGAGGGAGCTAGCGGTGCTGGAAGTGATTTATGGTGACTTGGACAATGGACAATCATCCAAAGATCCAGATGAAGTCAATTGCACGCAACCTATGTGGCGGAAGTTTGTACGGAGTGCACCATCATCATATGCCAACTCATTAGCAGTAATGGCCTGGAAGGACGGAGAGAGACCAACGGTGGATGAATTGGCTGGCCAACTCCGGCAATACGAAGAAAGTCTCTCTTCCTCCCTACGGGCCTGCGTCTCTGCTATAGAGAAACTGTCCCGAGAGTTCCGGCAATTCAAAGAGGATATGCCCTACCCTCCACCCATACGGACCAGTGTCTCACCCATTAGGAGTAAGCGCTCTTCTGTTCAAGAGAGAAGATATAGAGGATACACACCACGAGCCACCCTGTGGTTTCAATTGCGTGACTATGGAGAGGACATGAGGAGGTGGGATGGAAAACCTACCTCGACCCTAGAGGCACGAGTACGCGAGCTGCAAGGAAAAACAATTACAAAAGGGGGTTCAGGTTCCTCGAGGAAAATCGTCGCTCCACTTTCCAGTGGGCAGCTTCCCAGAAAGAATAGAAGAGCTGATCTCACCTCTGATCCTCTTGAAGGGACTTCTGATTCCTATTTACAAGAAGTGGGTAACGAGTACTATGAGCAGGATTAGAGGGGCCCTGCCTCCAGCCAGGCGGAGGAGAGGGATAACCGAGTTTATTGGACTGTGTGGATTAGATGGCCTGGCACATCAGACCCACAGGAATATAAGGCTTTAGTGGACACCGGTGCACAATGTACCCTGATGCCATCAAGCCATATAGGGGCAGAACCCATCTGTATTTCTGGAGTGACAGGGGGATCCCAACAGCTGACTGTACTGGAGGCTGAAGTGAGCCTAACTGGGAATGAGTGGCAGAAGCACCCCATTGTGACTGGCCCGGAGGCTCCGTGCATCCTGGGCATAGACTACCTCAGCAGAGGGTATTTCAAGGACCCAAAAGGGTACCGGTGGGCTTTTGGTATAGCTGCCTTGGAGACGGAAGAAATTAAACAGCTGTCCACCTTGCCTGGTCTCTCAGAGGACCCTTCTGTGGTGGGGTTGCTCAGGGTCAAAGAACAACAGGTGCCGATCGCTACCACAACAGTGCACCGGCGGCAATATCGCACCAACAGAGACTCCCTGATCCCCATCCATGAGCTGATTCGTCGGCTGGAGAGCCAAGGAGTGATCAGCAAGACTCACTCACCCTTCAACAGCCCCATATGGCCAGTGCGAAAGTCTAATGGAGAGTGGAGACTGACAGTAGACTATCGTAGCCTGAATGAAGTCACGCCGCCACTGAGCGCTGCCGTGCCGGACATGCTAGAACTTCAATATGAACTGGAGTCAAAGGCAGCCAAGTGGTACGCCACCATTGATATTGCTAACGCGTTTTTCTCGATCCCTTTGGCGGCAGAGTGCAGGCCACAGTTTGCTTTCACTTGGAAAGGTGTCCAATACACCTGGAATCGACTTCCCCAGGGGTGGAAACACAGCCCTACCATTTGCCATGGGCTGATACAAACTGCACTGGAACAGGGTGAAGCTCCAGAGCATCTGCAATACATTGATGACATCATCGTATGGGGCAACACAGCAGAAGAAGTTTTCGAGAAAGGGAAGAAAATAATTCAAGTCCTTCTGAAAGCTGGTTTTGCTATAAAGCAAAGTAAAGTCAAGGGACCTGCACAAGAGATCCAGTTTTTAGGAATAAAATGGCAAGATGGACGTCGACAGATCCCAACGGATGTGATCAACAAAATAACAGCTATGTCTCCACCAACTAGCAAAAAAGAAACACAAGCATTTCTGGGCGTTGTGGGTTTCTGGAGAATGCATATTCCAAATTACAGTCTGATTGTAAGCCCTCTTTATCAAGTGACCCGGAAGAAGAACGATTTTAAATGGGGCCCTGAGCAACGACAAGCCTTCGAACAAATCAAACAGGAGATAGTTCATGCCGTAGCCCTCGGGCCAGTACGGGCAGGACAAGATGTTAAAAATGTGCTCTACACGGCAGCCGGGGAGAATGGCCCTACCTGGAGTCTCTGGCAGAAGGCACCAGGAGAGACTCGAGGTCGACCTCTAGGGTTTTGGAGTCGAGGATATAGGGGATCTGAGTCCCGCTATACTCCAACTGAAAAGGAGATATTGGCGGCATATGAAGGAGTTCGAGCTGCCTCAGAAGTGGTTGGTACTGAAGCACAGCTCCTCCTGGCACCCCGACTGCCGGTGCTGGGCTGGATGTTCAAAGGGAGGGTCCCCTCTACGCATCATGCGACTGATGCTACGTGGAGTAAGTGGGTTGCGCTTATTACACAGCGGGCTCGAATAGGAAATCTTAATCGCCCGGGAATCTTGGAAGTGATCATGGACTGGCCAGAAGGCAAAGATTTTGGAATATCACCGGAAGAGGAGGTGGCGCGTGCTGAAGAGGCTCCACCATATAATGAACTGCCAGAGAACGAAAGGCAATATGCCCTGTTTACTGATGGGTCCTGTCGTATTGTAGGCAAACATCGAAGGTGGAAAGCTGCTGTATGGAGCCCTATACGACGAGTTGCAGAAGTGGCTGAAGGACAAGGTGAATCAAGTCAGTTTGCGGAGGTGAAAGCCATCCAGCTGGCTTTAGATATTGCTGAACGAGAAAAATGGCCAGTACTCTATCTTTATACTGACTCATGGATGGTAGCAAATGCTCTATGGGGGTGGCTGCAGCAATGGAAGCAGAGCAACTGGCAACGCAGAGGCAAGCCCATCTGGGCTGCTGAATTGTGGCAAGATATTGCTGCCCGACTAGAGAATCTTGTCATAAAAGTACGTCACGTAGATGCTCACGTACCCAAGAGTCGGGCCACGGAAGAACATCAAAACAACCATCAGGTGGATCAGGCTGCTAAGATTGAAGTGGCTCAGGTGGATCTGGACTGGCAACATAAGGGTGAATTATTTATAGCTCGGTGGGCCCATGACACCTCAGGCCATCAGGGAAGAGATGCAACATATAGATGGGCTCGGGATCGAGGGGTGGACCTGACCATGGATGCTATTGCACAGGTTATCCATGAATGTGAAACGTGTGCTGCGATCAAACAAGCCAAGCGGTTAAAGCCTCTCTGGTATGAAGGACGATGGTTGAAATATAAATATGGGGAGGCCTGGCAGATTGACTATATCACACTTCCACAAACTCGCCAAGGCAAGCGCTATGTGCTTACCATGGTGGAAGCAACCACCGGATGGCTGGAAACATACCCTGTGCCCCATGCCACCGCCCGGAACACTATCCTGGGCCTTGAAAAGCAAGTCTTATGGCGACATGGCACCCCCGAAAGAATTGAGTCAGACAATGGGACTCATTTCCGAAACAACCTCATAGACACCTGGGCCAAAGAGCACGGCATTGAGTGGGTGTATCATATCCCCTATCATGCACCAGCTTCCGGAAAAATTGAACGATACAACGGACTGTTAAAGACTACACTGAGAGCAATGGGTGATGGGACATTCAAAAATTGGGATAAACATTTAGCCAAAGCCACCTGGTTAGTCAACACTAGGGGATCTACTAATAGAGCCGGCCCTGCCCAATCAAAACTTCTACGTACTGTAGAAGGGGATAAAGTCCCTGTGGTGCATGTGAGAAACATGCTGGGGAAGACAGTCTGGGTTACTCCTGCATTAGGAAAAGGCAAACCCATTTGTGGGATTGCCTTTGCCCAGGGACCTGGGTGCACTTGGTGGGTAATGCGGAAGGATGGGGAAGTCCGATGTGT
Source organism: Phaethon aethereus (assembly GCF_964289735.1). NCBI lineage: Eukaryota > Metazoa > Chordata > Aves > Phaethontiformes > Phaethontidae > Phaethon > Phaethon aethereus. The sequence continues at coordinate 50,873 of NW_028114159.1, read as the reverse complement.
ACCTCAAGGAGACTTGATTTTGGGTGAAAACAGTCAATGATTTGAATTGTATTATGTTAATTGTTCAGAATGACATTACTACTATGGCTGCTATCTACCATATCAATGGTATTATAGTAAGAATCACCCAGACTGATGAAGAATGAGCTTCACTGAAACCAAGCAACGTGCAGCAGTGATGAAACCAGAACTGGCTTCAGCAGCTTGCGCCCAACAAATCCCTCGAGATCGACATCTTCGACCTGGAGATCATGGACATGGACCGTGCCAGATGACAATCCAACACCACATACCATCTCCCCTGCCCTGAGAGACTGCTATGATGGATGAAGCTCAGAGTCATGGACTGACTGAACTCCATAGACATTTTAAGTGATGGCCCATGGACTAAGAGAGTGATATCTGTGTGTATATATTAAAGGACAGGAAGAGTAATAATGAATAATTGGAATGTATTGAAAAGTATAGGACCTGGGCATGACGTAAATGGTATGGAATAAGGGGTGGATACTGTCCTGGTTTCAGCCAGGATAGAGCTGGTTTTCCTCACAGAAGCTAGTGTGAGACTGTGTTTTGGATTTGGGATGAGGAACTGTTGATAATGTGCTGATGTTTTGGGTTGTTGCTGAGCCGTCAAGGACAGTCCAGCTTCTTGTGCTGGCCTGCCAGCGAGCAGGCTGGGGGTGCACGGGGAGCTGGGAGGGGACACAGCCGGGACAGCTGACCCAGACTGGCCAAAGAGATATTCCCTACCATATGACGTCATGCCCAGTACATAAACTGGAGTTGGCCAGGGGGGCGGAAATCGCTGCTCGGGGACGGGCTGTCGATCACGGGGTGGTGAGCAATTGCTGTATTGGGCCTCACTTGTTCTTGTACATTCCTTTGTTGGTATTATCATTATTGTTCCCTTCTTTCTTTCTGTCCTGTTAAACCGTGTTTATCTCAACCCACGAGGTTTTTCCTAATTCTCTTCCCCGTCCCACTGCGGGAGGGGGAGTGAGCGAGCGGCTGCGTGGTGCTTAGTTGCCGGCTGGGGCTAAACCACGACACATTCAAAGAGTCTTCTGTGTGGAGACTGGCTGGGCATCATTTTTGCTTGTGGGAGGTGGTGAGTGGTTGCCTTTGCGTTGCTTGTTATTATTATTGCTTGTTGATTTTTAAAAAATCTCTTTCTTTCACCTGCTAAGCTGTCTTTATCTTGACCCACAACTTTCCGTGCTTTATTTCTTCCTGTTCTCTCTCCTGTCCCAGTGGGGAAGGGGGGGAAAGAGTGAGCGGCTGCGTGGCTGCCGGGCTATTGGCCAGAGTCAATCCACCACATCAAGGAAGACGTTGACAACTGGGAGTGACTTCAGTGGGAGGCTGCCAAGATGCGCAGGGGCTGCAGCACTTGCCTTGGGAGCAGAAACTGAGGGAAAGGGCTGCCTTCGGCCTGGGAAAGGGAAGGTCTGGGGAACCTCATAGCAGCCAGCCAGTCCCTGCAGGGAGGTTTTCAGGAAGATGGAGCCAGTCTTGTCACCGTGGTGCTTGGCAGGACGATAATAGACGATAGTCAAATGTTGAAATAAGGAATGTTGAGGCTGGAGATAGGGACAATCTTTCTCTCCATAAGGGCATCCAAACATTGAAGCAGGTTTCCCAGAGATGTTTTCCTGTCTTTGTCCTTGGACATTTTCCAGCCCCCATGTGGCAAAGCCTTGAGCAAAGTGGTCTGACTCCGTAGCCGATTCTGCTGTGAGCATGAGGTTGGACTGGAGACCTACTGAGGTCCCATTCAGGAGAGTGGAAAACTAAATGATGCTGTGGTTCCTTCCTCTCTAGGTGTGCCCTTGATGACAGTAGGGAAAGCTGTCAGGTTCCCCGTGACCATGGAAGTAAGTCAGATGCTGGCATAGTCAGATCAGCTGAAGTTGTCTTCTCCTCCTCCAGGCAGTGTTGCTCAGATGCAGGACTGCTTCACAGGTATCCCCAAACAGCCCTGGTTATTTCCTTTGCTTCACCGTTCATTCCCTTTTCATTCTTTTCCCACCTCTCAAGTCCTGCTCTTTAACCATCCTTATCCCCACCCATGCAAAAAGCCAAGGACTTTTCACTGTTTATCCAGTGGCCCTGCATTTGCTCACTTTGAACCCTCCTTTGGTGTCTCTGAGGTGGTTACTGTGGTGCTTTCTACCTCGCATTGCAACTCAACTTAACGCCAGTACTCTTTTCTTCTCTGTAGTGTCCTGCAGCTACTTAAGTTCTGATCTTGTTAGAGGCACCACGACTCAGGATGGCCGTTGGCACGCATACTTTAAAAGCTGGACTGTTGGAGGTTCAGTCCAGAGGGACCTTGGCACACCTGGGATTTGGCCAGCAGAAACCTCAAGGTTTTGAAGGAAAAGCTCAGAAACAACTCCATGCAGCAGCATGGACAGGGACCTGACTGACTAAGGGAACTGTGACAATGCCATATGAGTCAGTGGTTCTCACATTTCGAAAGGAGAGTGGAGTGTCTGGAGGAGGTCTGCCAACTTGAAGTGAAGGGCCTAAAGGATGAGCTGTGGGGAGAGTCTGAGGGAGCTGGGTGTCTGTAGCCTGCTGAAGTGGAGGCACGGGTTTACCTAGCAAGAGCCTGCACCTGCCTGGAGGGATAACGGAGCCAACCTGTTTTCTGCAGTCACCATTGATACGACAGAAGGAACAGCCACAAGCTGCCTCTTGGGAGCTTTAGGCTGAACCTCAGGAAAAATAAAATGGACTAGGAGGAGCGTTGCCATGATCTCCACCTTTGGAGCTCTTCAAGTTTCAGCGCCGCAAAGTCACGGCCAGCCTGGAGGCTGGACTAGAGACCCCCTCGCAGCAGTCTCTTTCCCAACAGGCCTGTGCCTTGCCACATGTCATATGAGAAGAGACTAAGCTGGAGGAGAGGGTCTCTACATCACAGGACAATTCAGGGTGGAAGGAGGGTCAGGAGGTCTCTAGAGTTGCACTGGCTCCAAGCAGGGCCAGCTCTGAGGTCAGACCAGCTTGCTCGCTAAATGCCAGAATCCGGAGAAAGAGTTTACACATGAACCAGGCATCTGTGCCGCCGTTACAGAAATGGAGACAAGGCCTTTGACCAGCTCCCTGAACACAGCTATTGGTACGTCATGCCCCCTGAGAACATCCATCCTCCCGGGAACATCCATCTTCTTGTCCAAAGGAGTGGGATCCTTATGCAACTATCCTGCCATATCTCCAGACCATGGGGTGCTTTACACTGTAAACAGAACTGAAGGAAAGCCTCTGACTTGGGTACGGTCAACTGAATTGCTAAAAGAGGGCAAGATGGAGGGATCTCGGAGCTTCCAGGTTCTTCCTGAAGATAGAAGGCCTCAGATATAGGAACAGAAGATAACAGTTTTGAACTAGCCTAGGCTTTAGATCATTTCACATGTGATGGCTCTGCTCCATCCTTTCAGTCATTGGCACCCAGAAACCTCATCTGCTTTTCCTTCCTCTCCTCCCAAAAGCTGATCAAGTGATGGGAAGAAAGGAAGGAGAAAGGCCCTAGGCCTCTGTGACTCACCTGGGCTCTGGCACTTGGAGGGCCACAGTGTCATCCATTGTACACCCCATAAAGAATCAAGCTGGGAAGTGACTCTTCACGTACAAGTGAACAAGGTCGATGGACAGGCAAGGCTATGTCTGGAGACCAGTACACCTAGAGCATCGATCAAGCTGGGGCTGAAACTCAGGCCTGGTCTTCAATGGTCACCTGGGCCCATGGACAGAGGTGTGGATGGAGGCCCCAGGTGAGGCTGATTAGGGTCCTGAAGGCCTGTGGATGCTCTCAGGGCCCTGACACTGCCCCCATGGGATCCCACCTGCCAGTGCCCTCAGTAGGCCAAGTTCTCATTCCCGCATGTGCAGGGTCTGTGCTCGGCTACTCTCCTTCCCCGCTTCTGTGCAGATCTGGGAGACCACAGTTTCATGCTGACTACAACCAAGGCTGAAACTGGTCTTCCCACCCCTGACCAACTTTTCCTCTTTTGGGAGTACAAGGTCCAGGTGAGCCTCAGACTGGGTGGCACAGTTAGAAGCTGACCCACACACAAGATCCCGCCTAACCTGTTGCATGTCCCATAGAGAACATCCACACATCTGACCTGCTCTGGTAGCAAGCAGGGCATCCTCCACTTCTCGCCTTCCCTGTTAGTCTCACCTAAAGATGTTGTATCTCCGTCAGTCACAAAAGCTGTGGGAGCTGTCCTTTTCCATCTTGACTCTTGCTCCCCTAACGTCACAGCTTTGCGATGGCATGTTGTCCTCCTGCTGTCTGTGCTCCAGGCTGTGGGCTTTGGTGCACATTAGGCCTGTAGCACCTCAGATGTGGCACCAGGGCCAAGGGCAGATTTGTCACATGGACACCTGATACCAAAAGATTGGCCCTCTTTGTGTGGAAAGGCTTCACAGCCGATGTGTGCTGGAGTGGATGGCAGGAGGCAACATAATGATGAAGGAGGTTCTCACAACGAGAGCAAAAGCTGCAGTCCCCAAGACCAGACAGAAAACGGCCTTGGGCTGTGCAGCCCTGGCAGGAGAGGGGTTTGTTGTCCCAGGTGACACTTGCAGCAATGAGTGGGGCCTGTGACAGAGGTGAAGCCGATCTCCAAGAAGGACAAGCTGCTGCTGAGAAAGTCCCCGGGGGAGGACAGCCTGTCATCCAGCCACACTGTGGACATCATGCTGGGGGCTGACTGGCTAGATAGCAGCTCTGCAGAGAAGTACCTTAGGGTCCTGGAGGGCAAGCAGCTGAGCATGAGCCAGCCATGCAGCCTCGCAGCAAAGGCCAGCAGCCTCCTGGGCTGCATTAGGAAAAGCATTGCCGGCAGATGGAGGGAAGTTAACCTTCTCCTCCACTGAGCACCGGTGGGCCACATCTGGAGTGCTGTGTCCAGTGCTGGGCTCCCCAGTGCAAGAAAGTTGTTGACCTGCTAAAGCAAGGCTATCAAAGGGCCACAAAGCTGATTTAAGGGACCGCAGCATCTTCCATAGGACGGAAGGCTGAGAGGTCTGGGACCGTTAAGCCTGGAGAAAAAATTGCTCAGGAGTGTGGAGTAATAGGGCACGGACTGTGGCAGGGCTTCAGGCCAAAGACCTTTATTGTTAGCGTAGCGTGCTTTTTATACAAATACAGCCCGTTCACGCACCTAAAAGTGCTACCCGGTTGGCTATTGCTTTAAGTCCACGCGACTCTCACAGAGGCAGGATTGGTCGCCTCTGTATGTCCACGCGCTCCTTTGCTTCTTCTTAGTTGTTTACCACAGCTCCTTCTCTTCAAGGTTGAGCCCTGCAGGTGTCCGGCTGTTTACCAGCTTCTCAATGCCACAGCTCCTTCTCCTTAAGGTCGAGCCATGCAGGGTGATCCCAATATCACCCCCTTTTTGTTTATCTATAAACAAAACCTGATGGTTCATTCGCAACCCGAGGACTGTGAGGAAGATGAACCATCTGTACACTCTTCTATCGTCCTGCACCACGAACTCAGCCCAGCAGTCGGTAGGTGCCAGCTTTACGTGGGCGTCCCCACGGAGGCAACGGTGGCCTTGCCGTACACCGGCCCACTGCCCTTTGGGAAATCCCGGTATTTATACATTTGCAGAGGAACGAGTTTCGACACACGTGGCCAGCGAGTGTCAGAACACGCCTTGGTTGCCACCTTTCAACACAGAGAGCCTATGGCATACGCGCCCGCTGGCCAGACGTGCTGCACGTGCCCCAGCCACCCTGTCTGTTGGTTCGTAGGCTTTGTTCACGCGGCATATTACCGTAATCCAGCAGTCACATATCAACCATGCTCAAGCCAATAGCAGAATGTTACAAGGCAAACAAAATTGTGAATTGTGCTTTATATTCCTCCGTTACTGCATGCCTTCCCCATCCTCCCCTAACCTTGATCAACTTTCTTATCTCTTGGGCTGTTTTCTCTCACCCAGCATAGTATCTGTTTCTTACCCAGCCATCCATTTTCTGATATTCTAACTGCAGTTTTCTCACAGGCCAAAATTCCATCTGTTAACCCCTCCGTATGTATACGATAATTGGCGATAATTTCCATTTCTGCCGACAAGCTAACTATTGCTTTTTCTAGCTGAGATAAACGTCTGAGTCCCAAACAGGATTCCAATTGAAGTTTACAATGTATTACATTATATACATTAACCACTCTGCTAGACTTAGGCTTGCGGTCATACAAGGATACGTAGGACAGAAGGTTACACTTCATCACACGAATCAGATGAACATATTTCACATAGCTGTACTACTCCTCGTGATGGGAAAAGCGCCCGTACAAAGCTATGATAACCTTTATTATATCTCACCAAGGGATTTGTAGTTATAGAGTGCTTTGCCCTAAAAGCTTTCCATGTTCCTCTAATGATACCGCTAATTTCAGTCTGATTAATTATCTGTGTTATAAATGATTTAGTCCCAAACAGGATTCCAATTCAAATGTACAATTTATTAAGCGAATAGAGGCAAGCAAACAGCGCTGGGTGCGCCGGGAGTCTCCGCTCCACCAAGACGCACGCGGTACAGCTCCTGTGCAGGAGAAATCCATAAAAGTCCAGAAGCTTACACTTCATCACACGAATCAGATGAACATATTTCACAATCCCCCATCTTTTTCTTTATAGTATTGATTCGTGTTTTCGTTTCCAATTGAGTACTGCAGATATCTGCATTCCTTGTATAACCGAGTAGATTAATCTAGTAACAATTCCCCACATATCCCCAATACAACTATCCCGATTTTAGTAAGCCAATCACCACCCATAAAATCTCCCCAAAATCTTCCTAGATTGATTCCATTCCAAGTTTATCTCTCAGGAGGCCATTCGTTATACACCTGGACTCCTAGTCGCTCTCCCTAATTTATGGGTAACAGGAAAAAACTAGGTTTTATTGTTGATTACACGTACGGGCTGTACAATTAGAAAAGGTCCTCAGTTTTCCCATTTTTCTGGGGTAAACCCCAGCTGGACTTGTTCCAATATTGACTACAGTTATTTGCCGTAGTCAGAGTCAAGGAACTCACCCCAAGTAGAACTAGAAGAGGTCCGGTCAGGGCCATAGTGGTCGGCGGTCACAGCCCAAAGGGGTTGCAGCCCTTGGCAGACCCTTTTTAAGCCGCAACACCAGTTCCCCTCCGGTCTTGCCCTCTTCCTTCCTTTAAGGGGGTGCTTTCTTAGTACCCAAATTAATTGAGCACTGCTTGTGAAGGCCAGAGCTTTGCTAGATCAGTGGTTTGTCCAGACCTGAGCACTTGCCCGAGCCTGGCGATCCTCTTTATTTGCAAGGCTTTATGGCTACAGAAAACTGCCAGTTAGCCTGCAGTTCTTACAAATAAACACCACCTTCTACACCAAGGACAAATTCTAGTTCCAGCTCCTTTTTCCTGTTCTTCTTTTGCCAACAACTCCTTCCGATGATACTCGTTTGGAGTACCCATTGTTGTTTCCTATTACCCTTTCCCATTGTTTTCCAAACTTGGGGATTACTTATATTGCTCTCCATAGCTTCCCATGGCCATCGTTCACCTCGATTTGTTCCACCACAAACGTAACAATTAGTTACATTCAATGACTTAGCAATGTTTTCAGCAAGATTTACAAGTAGATTTTTAGCAACTGTGGGAATTTCATGTTTCACTCCTGTTTCTATTACAGGAGTAGCCGCAATAAAATTCCCACAGCAATTTAGTCAGATGTGACCTTCCACTCCTTCCCTGGACCTTTCACTCGTGACACATGTGTCCATCCTTTTTCAGCAGTTCTCACAGCTGTTTCTGTAGTGAATAAAACAAGGAAAGGTCCTTCCCAGAGGGGAGATAGGTTTCCTTCTTTCCATGTTTTTATCAGAATTTTATCTCCTGGTTCTAACTGATGAATTGCAAATCCTAAAGGTGGTGTTTGGGCCACCATCCCAATCTCTCTTCATTCTTTTAATCTTTTTCCAATGGTAATTATATCTTGTTGGATACTATGATCCTCAATTACATTGTTCCCCAGAGGCATTCCTTGAAAATAAGGCATGCCATAGAACATTTCATATGGCGATATTCCAGTCTCACTGTATGTTTTTGTTAAGTGCCAATGGTAAACATTTCGTCCAGGGCATTTGTGTCTCAATCATTAATTTAGCCAATTGTTGTTTTATTGTTTGATTCATTCTTTCTACCTTCCCCGAGCTTTGTGGGTGCCACAGAGTGTGGTATTCCCACTGAATACCTAATGATTGACATAATAGTTTTATTATTTTAGAAGTAAAGTGTGTGCCCTGGTCAGAATCAATGTACTGGATTATCCCATATCTAGGTATCAAATGTTCCAATAAAATTTTTACCACCATCTGTGCCATAGCTCGTGCTACAGGGTACGCTTCTACCCACTGTGTTAAATGATCTACTATTACCAATAAATATTTTATCCTCCCTACCTTAGGCAATTCAGTGAAATGGACTTGTACTTTCTCAAAAGGTCTGTAAGCTGTTTTTCTCCCTCCCGTGGCTGCTTGTCGAAACACTGTCTTATTTACCTTTTGACAAATTAAGCAACCTTGTGTAATTTGCTTTGCTATTTCAAAAATTCCAATACAACCAAATTGTTTAAGAAAATGATCACTTAACGCTTTTGTACCCCAATGTGTTTGTGCATGCAAACGTTCTAATAATCGCCTGGTGTAGGCTTTTGGCAGCATTTCTCGCCCATCGGGCAGTGCCCATTTTCCTTGTTCTATTTAGCTCCTATTTTCTTCAATTTTGTTTGTCCTTCTGGGGTAAACTCCTTCTCTCTTTCCTCTCGTCCTTCTTTGCTGGTGTCCTCCTTTGTTTGTATGACATTAATTTTGGCAACTTTAGTCCTCAAGGCTGCTTCCTGGGCCTCTTTAGCTGCTAAGTTATTTCCTCTAATTTGGTAATCACCAAAAGTCCCTTTTGGTCTCCCCTCACATGTACCACTGCTATCTCCTTTGGTTCTCTTAACGCCTTCAAAATCTTTCCTATTAATTCTTGATGTATTAAATTCCTCCCGTGAGTATTAATCAAACCTCTTTCTTCCCAAATTTTTCCAAAAGTGTGGACCACCCCATATGCGTATTTAGAATCTGTAAATACAGTCCCGCTTCTTCCTTTTAATAATTCCAGGGCCCTACACAGCGCATACAGCTCACAAGCCTGAGCTGACCATGATGGACTAAGAGGTCCTGATTCCACAATTTCTAAGTCCTTATTAATTATTGCATATCCCGATTTTCTCTTCCCTTCTACCACTCGGGAGGAGCCATCTATAAACAGCGCTTCTCCATTTTACAACTCAGCATCTCTTAGATCTGGTCTCACCTTAGTCTGGGTCTCAATTACCTCTAAACAGTTATGTTGTAATTCCTCTGATGGTTCTCCAAACAAAAATTGTGCTGGACTCTGAGCAGAAGTCACCCTCAGTTCTAAGTCAGGGGAGTCTATTAGTATTGCTTCATACTTTAGGGTCCGGCTGTCCGTTAACCATTTTTCCGCTTCTTGTTGTAAAACATTTCTGACATTGTGTGGGGTATACACTGTTAAAGGAGCACTAAAGGTAATCTTCCTAACTTCCTCTATTAATAATGCTGTAGCAACCAAAGCTTGGAGACAAGCAGGCCATGCTCTGCTTACTGGATCAAGTAACTTAGAACAATGCCCCATGGGTTTTTTGGATTCCTGCCCAGTCTTGAGTAAGAACTCCATATGCTGTCTGGCTTGATGTATTCACAAAGAGATAGAAAGGTTTTTCTAGATCTGGGAGGCTCAATACAGGTGCTTGTATTAATGCCCTTTTTACTTCCTCAAATCTCTGATCATCTTCAATAAACCACTTAAGTTGGTTATTAGTTAATTTTTCATATAAGAATTTTACTTTATCACTATAATTTTCAAGCCATGGTCTACAATATCCTACTAATCCCAGTATTTGCCTAATTTCCGTTTTAGTCTGTGGGGGTCTTAAGGATAGAATCCCAGATACCCTATCAGGATCTAACTTCTTCCTTCCCTTACTCAGCCAATGTCCTAAATATTTTACTTCTTGTTCTACAAACTGTAGCTTTGATCGGGACACCTTTAATCCCTTTTCCCCTCGAAAATTTAACAATTTAATGGTGGTTTTTCGGATCCCCTCTTCAGTTTCTCCTGCTACTAATGAATCGTCCACATATTGCAATAATTTTACCTCCTTAGGTATTGTGAAATCTTGTAGAATTGTTTCTAAAGTTTGTCCAAATAGATTTGGTGACTCCGTAAACCCTTGTGGTAACACAGTCCATCTTAATTGTTGTTTTTGTCCTGTTTCGGGGTCCTCCCACTCAAAGGCAAAATAATCTCTGGATGCCTCATCCAGAGGACAGGCCCAAAAAGCATCTTTCAAATCTATTACACTATACCAAGTATGTTTGGGAGATATATGACTCAATAAAGTATAAGGATTTGCCACCACAGGGAATTTAGTGATTGTTCGCTGATTTACAGCTCTTAAGTCCTGCACCATCCTGTATGACCCATCCGGCTTTTTTACGGGAAGAATGGGCGTGTTACGAGGTGACATACATGGTTCTAGGGTTCCTTTTTCCAAAAGTCTGTCAACTACAGGTTTTAATCCTTTTCGACCCTCCATAGGTATAGGGTATTGCTTGATTCTAATTGGGCGGTGCGGATCTATTATTTGAACCCTTATGGGGTCCATTTTTATCTTTCCAGTTTCCCCTTCCTTATACCACACTGAGGGGTTAATAGCTTCTTCATCCTCTTGTGTTAAAGTGTATAATTTAATCTGCAATTTGTCCCCTTGACTCTGAATGCTCAAGTTTAACTTCAAAATCAAATCCCTTCCTAATAAATTGTATTCCGCTTCAGGGAGCAAAAGTAAATCATTAAGACAAATTTTCTTTTCTGTTTCTACTTCTACATCTTTCAATATATTTACTTTAAAAGGCTCTCCTTTTGCTCCTGCTACTGACACGTAACTCTTCCCTTTTTCTATTCCTTTTGGAAGTTTTTGAATGGTTGACTTTTCGGCCCCTGTATCCACTAAAAATAAAACTTCCTCTTTATGGGGACCAATTAATAATTTTATCAAGGGCTCTGTTGATGTTGAAGTCCCCAGAAGATAGAGCCCCCGACACCCCTAATCTTCTTTGAACATCTTCTCATCTTGTTCCCGCTGACGGCAGTTCTTCTGAACATGTCCCCTCTTGTTACAGTAGTAACAGACGGGAATTGTAAATCTTCCTCGATAAGGCTGTCCCCGGGGTGTCTGCTCTATTCTTTTTTCCCTTTTCTCTCCAGGAGTCGTCTTATTTTTCTGACTTTCCCTTACTGCTGCTACAAAAATTTTTGCTTTTGCTTTTTGTTTTTCTTCGTCCCTCCTAACATAGACTTTCTGGGCTTCTCTAAGTAACTCCTCTAATCCTCTTTCTTGCCAATCCTCCAATTTTTCTAATTTCCTTCTTATATCCCCCCAGGATTTAGCTACAAATTGTGTTCTAAGGAGTGCGGTCCCAGCCACTGTATTCGGATCAATTCCAGAATACATTGGTAGGTTTTTCCTCAACCTCTCCAACCATTCTGTTGGAGATTCGTCTTTCCCTTGTTGTTCATTAAATGCTTTAGTAATGTTTTGCCCTCGGGGAACCGCTTCCCTTATTCCCTGTATGATTAACGTTCTCAAATCCCTCATATTTTGTCTTCCTGGGGGTTGTTGATGATCCCAGTGGGGATCCACATTTGGCCACTGCTGATCTCTCGGGGGTCCTGCCTGATTCTCTCTTTCCCAAATTCTCATTCCAGCTTGTCTAATCATTCCCCTTTCCTCAACAATGAATAGGATCCCTAAAATGGACTGTATTTCTTCCCAGGTATAAGTACTGGGGCCTAGGAATTGGTCCAATTTTTCAGCTACTCCGAGGGGATCATCTAATAGGGTCCCCATTTCTTTCTTGAAATTTCTTACGTCTGTGGTATTTAACGGGACTGCCACAAACCCGATGCCTCCCTGATTGCCTCCGAGGGGTACTTCTCGTAAGGGATATAGAGAAGCTCCCTCAGATACAGCAGTCCTACTTCTCGTACATGCAGCCGGAGGTCGATCTAATTCCGGTGCTGTTGGTGGTGGAGACAGGGGCAACGGTGGTACAGAGAGAGGTACTACGGCCACCGGAGGGGGAGCCGCCGCCGGAGATGGATTATTAGAACATGGAGGCGGTAGGTTATCCAGTGGCTCCCATTTATCATCTTTTTCCTTTTCACTTTTCCCCTCTTCTTCTTCCTCAAACTTTTCATCTGTTTTTAATGTAAGTATTGAGGCTGGAAAAGAACGTAAAGTTCTGTCCCATAATCCTGCATAATCACTTTCCTCCTGACTAAAAGGTTCCTTTGAATTAACATATATATTTAAGGCCTGGCAGATCCAGTCTTCAAAAGATCCAAAAACGGGCCAAAAGACATGTGGTCTCAAAGGTTCTTTTGGCCATTCTACCATACAATATTGAACTAATTTTAATTTACTTTTTCCTTTTCTGGGGCCCCTATCATTCCAATTTTCAATCATTATTCCTAGTGGACTCTCCGGAGGTATTTCTAGTAATTCGCTCCCTTTCTTCTGGTCCTGGGGTCTCGATTTCGTCTGACCCATCTAGGAATTTTTACTGTGGCAATTCCTACAGCCCTTGGCTACCAGTAAGAGTGTCTTGCAGGGGGTTTAGGACCTATCACCCACCCACGAATCCTATAAGAATCGCTTCGGTCCTTCACTGGCCAAGTCCCTCGCGGGAGATTGGAACCGCGGTTAGAAGGCCTCCACAATCGCTTCGGAACTAGCTTCCGTCTCAGTCACACTCTTACACACACAGGCAACCGAATCCTACCCAACCGAACGGTATACACCTTAAATACTTACGACTCCGTCGTCTTCGTTCGGATCTTCGCGCGCAGAATTACGGGCAAAATAAACTGCTGCAGCCGGCAAGGGAGCTCATAAAAAATCAAATTCTTTGCTTGCCCCTATTCAGGTTCAGGATGGCGTTAGTCCCGACCCGACCCGATCAGGAGCCACCAAAAGGTGGGGCGCCCCTCCTAGATCAAGTCAGAATTCAGGAACCAAGACCATCCCGGACGAGCCCCCAATTGTTATAAATGATTTCGTCCCAAACAGGATTCCAATTCAAATTTACAATTTATTAAGCGAATAGAGGCAAGCAAACAGCGCTGGGTGCGCCGGGAGTCTCCGCTCCACCAAGACGCACGCGGTACAGCTCCTGTTCCTGGTTTATAACCTGTCCGTTAATACATATTCATGAACAGGCATGTCTTCTTCAGCACATGCCCTCTTTTCCTGCTAGAGTCTTCTCGAATCTTCCTCGGCGTGCCCCCAGGATGACCCCAAACCTTATGCATGCACTTTCTTTACACAATACTATGCGGTCAGTGGTCAAACTGGTTTGAGCTGATATACGAGCCAAGTAGTTTAACCTTCTCCTGTAAAATACCCCTTTTTATGGTGCAGGAGAAATCCATAAAAGTCCAGAAGATTACACTTCATCACACGAATCAGATGAACATATTTCACACCTCTAAGTATGGATCTGCATGTGCAATCTAGTAATGTTTCTTGCATATGGACCACCCCTGATCATAAAAGACGTTTTAAACAATGGGTGAAGAGACCCCATTATACCATGTCATTGGAACCAGACAGGCTATGGAATTGTATAAACAAGATAAATTGTTACAATATGGATGATTATCTATGGATACCGTTTGCCTCAGACCTCCATCACGCCTTAAGAAGTATATGCCTGTGCCACAATTACAGTGCTCCAATCCCTAGCTTACAGACAGCATGTCAGATAGAATCCTCTAAACACATGGCTAGTAAATGTAGGATTCCTTCCCAACATTATAAAAAACGGATGCAAGACTCATGAGCCAGTAGTAAAGAGCACAAGTACCACTCTAATGTATCCTGCACTGCTTGAGACCGTATGGGTATGTTCTAATGAAGAGATATCAGATTACAGTCAACCCTATTGGGATGGGTTAGAATGCACTTTAGGAATTCCACAAGTTTATCTCCCATAATAGCTTTTAATCATACTCAGGAGTCATTCACTGTAGTCATTCATGAAACCAAGAGGGTACAGAACAAAGAGAAATGTATTGCCCTCCGTGTCACGGCCAAGCTATTATACAGCAGGGATGAGAGTAAGCTTAGCAATGGGATTGTTTTGGACTTCTTCGGCTGTGATAATTGAAAATTGATTATATCTAGAAAATCTACCATGGCAAGGAGAGACTCTAGCTAATTGTATGCAGCCAGCCAGCAAGGCTAAGCAACACCCAGCTTGTACCCACGAGCAGCCTCACAGATGACTTTAGAAAATCAATTAGCATTGAATATGGTACTACTAAAGGAGAACAGCGTTTGTGGATGGCTGAATAACACCTATCCTGGCAAAACCTGCTGTCAATTCCAAATGTGTCCGCTACTCTGCATCAAGCTAGAGATGAAATGCAAAAAACTGTGGACCAAACCCATGAGCTCAATGAGAAGATGAAACCAAGCAACTGGCAATGAACGAGGTGGATTTAAAATATTTTCAGTTGGCTCAGATTAAAAGTTAGTGGATGGGATCATAGTCTAACCCAGTATGTATTAATGTTTATCATAATGATTGTTATTGTCCGTATTTGATTGTCACGTGTGAAATCTATGATAACTAGAGCTGTAACCATGCGTGTTAAGAGGATTCACATCTATGATCCTGAATACATCCCTTTAATACCATCCCCTATTATAAATTGCGACGAGCGAGGGAAGGCAAGCAGTCGACTCAATATGAGTGATAAGGCAAGCTTCAACTTTATTGCAAAACCTTACACATATTTATACACTAAGTTCTACCTTATGCATACTTGTCTTACAATCATTGGCTTAGCCCTAAAGATTGCATTATCATACTCCTCCTACTTGCGGTTACTGCTACGTGGTCCGGGTTCCATCCTGTTTTTCTTATACAGTGCTGCTTCTTAGCTGTTTACCACAGCTCCTTCTCCTCAAGGCCGAGCCCTGCAGATGTCCAGCTGTTTACCAGCTTCCCAATGCCACAGCTCCCTCTTCTCAAGGCCGAGCTGTGCAGATATCTAGCTGTTTACCAGCTTCTCAATGCTGCAGCTCCTTCTCCTTAAGGTCGAGCCGTGCAGAGTGATCCCAACAATAAATTACCAACCAACAAGAGAGGATGAAAACACAGGAAGGAGAGATGAATGCCTCGACCCACCTAAATACAAATTACACAATGTTCCTCTTAGTGAGTTGTGACTAAGGTCACAGGGTGGATAATGTGGGAAACCACTGTGGGTCTGTAGGGAGTAGCAGGGTTTGACTGGAGCAACACGCTCCTCTTCAAAAGCAACCCTGATGGGTTGCAGTCAGACAGTCTCATAACTGACTATTGTTGAGTGATGTCTGAGATGAGGCGAAAGCCTTGCAGCCTGATGTTCTACGGCAAGGCCACAAAGACCTCCATCAAACGTGAGTAAGCTGACCATTATTAATAACTGAAATTCTTATTAACTTTTCATTCCTATTGATCGATGCTATTTGAGTTATATAGTATCTATCGGTCTACAACAAATAAATGAATAAAAAATTAATGAACTGATTAAGTTTTTATTAATCAAATTAGTCTAAATCAATCATTAATAATTACTTATTAATAACAGTCGTTACCTATTAAGATCGATTATTTTATTTATTAGTATTTTGTGGTACTGCATTAACACTACTGTCCTCCAGTTACTTATCATGTATTTTTTTTTCTTTATCATCACTCTGATTTACTGTTGTAATTATCTACTATCAATTCATCATTATTAATTATCATTAATTACACGTGCTACACGACGGCTCTGTTCCTCACCTAGAACTTGTTATCAGTAAAGTAGTTCCTTATTAACGTGATCTTAATCCACTGGATGTTAATTCCAGTAAATATTAATCTGTATTGCTCTATCGCTAATCATTACTTCGTATATTAATTACCGGTTAATGAATTATTTATTACATTCATTAACCATAGGTCGGTGTATGTTAATCCATCAAGAATTAGCAGAGAGTGCCAGATCAGCATTTGTCCTAAACCTGCTCTCCCCACTCCCTCCTCCCAAACCGCCCGCCTGCCCTCACCCCGGAGAGTTCTGTGTAAAGACACCCACACGCACCCTGCACACCCCCCGTTTCTTTTTGATTGTCATTTTTTTAGCTATTTATTTATCTAGCCTCCCTCCCCCTTACCTTTTCTTACTCTTCTCTCTCACCACCGGGGACCGGGGACCGGGGACCAGGCAGAGGCGGCGGTGCCCAGCCCCAGCCGCCCGCCCTCCCCACCCCACCGCAGCGAGCCCCATTGCTACAAGGCCGCCAGAAGTTAATCTGCTTATGTGTAAACGTGGTGGCAGCTGAGGTATGTTTAAGAATACTGGTAAGTGTTGCTAGAAACCTACAAATATTTTCCGGGTGTTAACCGCGGGGTGCCAGCTTTGTGGGCCTACCACCCAGCACCCAGCTCTGCGCAGGTCTGGAATAAACCGGTATCTCGTCTCGGTGTGTGAGACTGGCCTATCGCACGCCAGGAAACGAAACCGCCTTTTCGGACACCACCATCAGCAAAGCAGCGACCCCGCTTTGCCTGAGGCTGCTGGGCCTGTCCTCTGGGCGCTGCTCACCACTGGAACGCATCCCGCTGGCGACGGACACGCCGACGGCCGCTAGCGAGAGGCGCGGCCCACCTCTCCGGCAGCCGGAGCCCGGCCTCGGGGACGCAGGTCTCTGCCCAGGCCGAGGCACGGGGCTGCTGCTTTCCCAGGGACGGCTTCAACCGGGAGCCGAGCCGAGCACATCGCCCGCAGGCGGACACCGAGGCGGGCCACAGCGCAGGCTGTAGCAGAGAAGGCGGCGTTGTCCACAGCGTTACCAGACTTTTTCGTTTCTTACTGCGTGCACACCCGCCACACACGCTCCCAAACCGGCCCCGGCACGAACCCCTCGCCCGCGGCCACACGCACACACGGAGACACCCCCCCTCCCCCTTCCGCCAGCAGTTTTGCCGGCCCGGGGAAGGAAGGAAGGCGGGAGACTTTAGGACCCCGCGGCGTCCCTGCCGCACCCGTGCCCCCCTCCCGCCTTTCGTCCTCAGTCCGTGGGTCGGCCAGTCCGTCGGTCAGTCACCCTGCTGAAGGTATGCGAGGCACAAAGCGGGGGTATTGTTTAGGCTCTGTCAGGAGTCAACGAGGCGCAAGCCTGAGGGAAGGAACAAGGCAACCGCAAAGGGAACGCAACTGCCGACCTTTGAGTGAACTATCCTAAGTAACATCTAATTAACATCGACTCGGCATAGCACAAGCCTGCCCTCCGGTAGGGGAAGACCCCTACCCACAGAAGCCCCTTCCTCACGGGGCACGCGCAGTAAAAAAGGAGGACGCTGTCGCCGTGGAGACGAGGCTTGCGGGAACCAACAGGCGCAAGGGCGCCTGCGCCAGCTCTCAAGAAAATAACGGTGACTTGTTGCTCGGAGCGTAGAAATATTTTCCCTGCGTTAACCGAGGCGCGCCAGCTTTGTGGGCCTACCACCGGCACCCAGCTCGGCGCAGGGGCGGAAGAAAAGCCGCCGTCTCGACTCCGTGTGTTTCCCGGCGCTCTGCGCACCGGGTGACGGAACCCGCGTTTGGCACAACAGCCCCGCTGCGCGCGGGCCGCCGCCGCCGCGCGGTGAAAACCAACGAACGCGAACGGCGGGGGAGGTGAAAAACGAAAAGAGAAAAAAACCCCGAACCCAACCGACCCAAACAGAAACCTCCGAAAAGCGCCGCCATCCCCCCTCCCCCAGCCAGGCTCTGCGCCAGGCTCCCTCCCCCGCCGCCGGGGGGGCCGGTTGCCGGGCAGCGGGGCACGCGCGGCTGCAGCCCCCCTTGCCCCCCGCTGCTCCGGGGCGCCGGAGAGTCTGCGGCCGGGGGGGGCCGCACCCACCGGCCTGCGGGTCCGGAGCTGCAGCGCAGGGAGGGGGAGCGCACGCGCGCGGGGGGGGGTGGCTGAGTGAGTCTGAGCGCGCGTGTGTCGCGGGGGGGGGCGGTGTCTGCAGGATCGCGGGCGCAGACTTTAATATATTTATTTTTAACAACGGCTTGTTTAGCCTGGGGAAGTGGAGGGTCAGGGCACTGCAGTAGCTGCAGCCTGCAGCTGCTTGAAGAATGGTTTTGTGATAAATGATTTAGTCCCAAACAGGATTCCAATTTAAGTTTGCAATTTATTAAACAAATAGAGGCAAGCAAACAGCGCTGGGTGCGCCGGGAGTCTCCGCTCCACCAAGATGCACACCTTCACTTCTTACAATTCCTTCCTTTATACTTCTCTAGGCTTCGTTTCTTGCCTTTCTCCGCCTTTTTCTTGGAAGATGACTCTTTCTTTAAGTACGTCACCACTTCCCCGGTCTGCGCATGCTTCATCTTTTTCTAGGTGGTCGTCCGGTGGTCGTTTGGAGGAAGATGCTCCTCTTCGTCAGTGCACTCTACATGACCTCTCTGTTTGTGCAGGCGCTCCGTTATTCTACTTATATTATGCTACTTTATTTGGCTATACATTTTCTTGACATTTCTGCGGTTATTTACAACACTGGTTTGCACTAGTATATCAGGAACTAACTTACATATCAGGAGGCTACATAAGCTACACATATCAAGGGAGTTACCCAAACTATACTTATCAGGAAGTTACATAAAGACTACCACTCCCCTGTTTATGGTCATGCCCTACATATATTCCTTTATTTCAATATAAATGACATTTGCTTCAAGCTTATATTCACTAGATTTTCTTTACACGAATCGCTCATTCCTCACAATCCCCCGTTTTCTTTTTCACCACTGTGATTTGTGTAAAATTTATTTAAAGTTTGTTTGATGGGTATTAACTCGGGTTCCTCTATATGTTTTACCAACATTAAAACATGTTTTCTCTCACTCTGTGTTGGTTCTATTGGAGTGGCTGTAAATTTCATTCCATTAATCGCAGAAGCTACAGCTTGTGAAAGACAAGGAATTAGACATGGTATTATTAACATACCTCCAAACAATCCTAACAAAACGATAATGATTTTTGTTACCCAGTTTCCTGAGAATAAATTTTCCCACGTTGTCCATAGTCCTTGGACATTTATTCCATTCCACGTTTGGACTGGCACATGGGCTACTTTTTTCATTTCTCTTACTAATTCATTGATGGCTTTTCCTTCATCATTTATCTCTAAACAACAATTTGTGAGATTAAATTTTCCACAGACTCCTCCTTCCTGTGCTAGTAAATAGTCTAGTGCGAGTCTATTTTGATATAGGGCTGTACGCATTTTAGTATTTTGTTTAGCCACCAATCCTAGAGCATTACCCGTTTTATTTACAATTATTTCTACTACAGCTTGCAACCTGATTATTCTATTCAACATATAAATGGGGGTCCTATATCCCCAGGACCCATCTTCTGCCCATGTCGCTGGGTCATAATATGCTATTATTCTTTCAGGTGGCCACTCATTATCTTTCCATTTTCCTATTTGTAGCTCTCTTTTTCCCCTTCGGTTGTGAGTTTCTAATGCGTCTGTATATACCAGTACCCCTAGGCGTTCTCCTCGGTTTATAGGTAATAAGAGAAAGCTTGGCCGTATAGTTCCTAACACGCACGCTCCGGTCCAATTTTTTGGTAATCGGGTATATGCAAATTTTCCACAGATCCAATATTGCCCTTCTGGACTTGACCACCCTTTATCAATAGTGGTTCCGTTGGTCCAATTCGCATGATTTTTACTTATTTCTTGGGCAGTGCCCCATTTATCCTACTTTTGGTAAGTACTATTCCAGTTATATCCCCCTTCACATACTAAATATCCGACTGGTTTACTCCCAGCGTCATTTTGCCAACAGCTTCTTCTTATTATGCTGGTTTGTAATATCCATTGTTGTTTCCTGACCTGAGTTGATATGTTCTAAACATTAGGGTCTGGTATGTTGCTCTCTTGGGCCTCCCAGGGCCAATTCTCTCCTGATTAGTTCCACCACATACATAACAATTAGTTACATTTAGTGACTTAGCAATGTTCTCAGCAAGATTTACAAATAGATTTTTAGCCACTGTGGGAATTTCATATTTCGTTCCTGTTTCCATTTCATGACAAAATGACTTAAATAACAGTCTATGCTGCACCGATTCTCTTTTCTTTCATTTCAATATTAATAACTACACCTGGGTCTTCTCCAGGTCCATATATCTTAAGTCCAATTTTGGTTATTTTTTTCTGTTTCCAAATTTCTAAATTTATAAGGGTTAAATTTACTAAATTACAGGTACAGGTTGTACAATTATGGTCTGTTTGTACCCTTGTGATTGAAGCTTGTAAATCCCCACATTGGCTGTCATATCCCCAGCTTGCAGTATCCTAACATACACAAGACCATCCCCTTCTTCCACATAGGTGTGCTGACTGATATCTCACCGTTTGACTAGGTACATAATCAGGATTTATCTGACATTGACGTCCACCTCCACCTGGGCAAATATATTTTGGTTGATTACTATAGCATCATCTCCACTCTACACTCCCACAATTAATATCCAGATCATCATCTATAATATCGCATGCATCAAAAATTACCGATACTGATGTGCTCAAATTGGCCATATCCTTACTTATTCCAATTAATCTTCCTACTTCCGAATTTGTTTTCATTTCTACCCACTATTGATAAAGAAGTTCCTTTGGATCGTAACAAACAGTATCATTTTCCACCGAGCATTTCTTATATTGTGTTCCATTGTATATACAACTCCCGTTCTGTTTCCCTTTGCACTCGTAATAGGTGTGGTACATTAATGTTTTATTACTTACTCGTCCGTGCTGGGCGGTTCTTATGCACTCGGTGCAATTTTGATTACCTGTCACCAGGTTGGTGAGTCCGAGTAAAATCAGGAGAGGTCCGGTAAGGGATCTCATGGTCGGAGGCATCAGCTACAAGGGGTGCTCGTCCTTGACTGGCCTTACTTGGTCGCGACTGAGAATCCCCACCCGGTCTTGCCCTCTCCCCCTTCTCAAGCGGACTTCTTTATTTCGATGACAGTAATAAATCTTACCCACCAGAAATCTCCTATAGGAGTAGTCTGTCCACACTGAATGCAGAGGAAACTTCAGCTTTGAATTTGAAAACGTCCCTGTTAGCCTCTGTGGGAAATGATATATTTGTTACACAGGTTACACCTAACCCTCAATAATCATACAACATGGTTTACAGAGTGGACATAAACTTAGTCCTGCCCGATAATTGCTTAATGCTATAGTCTTTAATTCGTGATCATTTCTCATACGTTCATTCCCTTTTTAATGTTATTTTTGTGGTTCCAGGTTGTAAAATAACTTTCCAGTCTTTCATGGGTCCTTTTACTCGAGTCGCGTGCGTCCACCCCTTTTCCGCGGTCCAGATGGCAGTATCTGTAGTTAACAATACAACAAAGGGTCCTTCCCATGAAGGAACTAAAGTTTCTTTCTTCCAAGTTTTGATCAGTACCTTATCCCCTGGTTTGAATTGATGGATTGCAAACCCCAAAGGTAGGGTTTGTGCCATTATTCCTATATCTCTTAGTTCTTTCAACCTTTCTCCTAAAATGATAACATATTTCCGAATATTATAATCTTCCACTACATTGTTTCCCTCGGAGATAGGGCATGCCGTATAAAACCTAATATGGCGATAATCCAGTCTCACTGTGCGGTTTGATCCTTATGTTAAGAAGGGCTAGCGGTAAACATTTAGTCCATGGCATCTGTGTTTCAACCATTAGCTTCGCTAGCTCTTGCTTTATTGTTTGGTTTATTCTTTCTATTACTCCCAAACTTTGAGGATGCCATGGGGTATGATATTCCCATTTAATACCTAATGATTGGCACAAGGATTTTATAATTTTAGAAGTAAAGCGAGTGCCTTGATCAGAATCAATATATTGTATTATCCCATACCTGGGGATTAGGTGTTCTAGTAAAATTTTATCACCGTCTGAGCTGTCGCTCTTGCTACAGGATAGGCTTCGACCCATCGTGTTAAATGGTCTACTATAACTAACAAATATTTCAATCTTCCTATTCTTGGTAATTTGGTAAAGTCGACTTGAATCCTTTCAAACGGTCTATAAGCTAGTTTTCTTCCTCCCATGGCCACTTGTTGAAACACGGCCTTATTTGCCCTTTGACAAGTTAAACACCCTTGTGTAATTTGCCTTGCTATTTCAAAAAATTCCAATACAGCCAAACTGTTTAAGGAAATGATCACTTAACACTTTTGTACCCCAATGTGTTTGCGCGTGTAAGCGTTCTAATACCTGCCTAGCGTAAGCTTTTGGCAACATCTCTCGCTCATCAGGTAATGTCCATTTCCCTTGTTCCACTCTAGCTCCTATTTTCTCTAATTTTGCTTGTTCCTCCAGCGTAAACTTTTTCTCCTTTTCCTCTTATCCTCTTCCACTAGTGTCCTCCCTTGTTTGTGTATGATTAATTTTAACAGTTTCAATCCTCAAGGCTGCTTCCTGAGCCTCCTTATCTGCTAAATTATTTCCTCTAATTCGATAATCTAATCCCTTTTGGTGTCCCCTCACATGCACCACGGCTATTTCCTTTGGTTCTCTTAACACTTTTAAAATTTTACTATCAACTCCTGATGTATTAAGTTCTTTCCTTGAGTGTTAATCAAGCCTCTTTCCTCCCAAATTTTTCCAAAAGTATGGACTACTCCATATGCATATTTGGAATCTGTGAATATGGTCCCTCTTCTTTCTTTTAATAATTCCAGGGCCCTACATAAGGCATAAAGCTCACAAGCCTGAGCTGACCATGATGGACTCAGAGGTCCTGATTCCACAAGTTCTAAGTCCTTGTCAATTTTTGCATATCCTGATTTTCTCTTCCCTTCTATTACTTGGGAGGATCCATCTACAAACAATTTTTCTCCTCCCTCCAATTCAATATCTCTAAGATTGAGCCTTACTTTTGTCTGGGATTCTATAACTTCTAAACAATTGTGTTATAGCACTACTGCTTCTGAGGGTTCCCCAAACCGGAACTGAGCGGGGCTCTGGGCAGAGGTGACTCCTAATTCCAAATTAGGTGAATCTATCAAGATGGTTTCATATTTCAAAAGTCTACTATCTGTCAACCATTTCTCTGTCCTCTGTTGGAGGACATTCCTAACATTATGTGGCGTATATACCTTTAGAGGTACACTAAAGGTAATTTTCCTAGCTTCCTCTATCAATAATGCCATAGCAACTAGGGCTTGGAGACATGCTGGCCACCCCCTGCTCACCGAATCTAACAATTTGGATAAATATCCCACCAGTGTGTGTGGGTTTTTTGGGGTTTTTGTTTGTTTGTTTTTGTTTTGTTTTGTTTGGGTTTTTTTTTTTGTTTTTTTTTTTTCCATTCCCTTTTTAGTCTGTGGAGGTCTTAGGATTAAAATACCAGAAACCCGGTCAGGATCTGATTTCTTTTTTTTTCCTTTGCTTAACCAATGTCCCAAATATTTTACTTCTTGCTCTATAAATTGTAATTTCGAGCAGGACACTTTTAATCCCTTTTTCTCTAAAAAATTTAACAATCTAATGGTGGCTTTTCGGGTCTCCTCTTCAGTTTCTCCTGCTACCAGTAAATCATTCACATATTGTAATAATTTTTCCCTCCTCGTGTACTGTAAAACCTTGTAAGATTTTCTTTAAGGTCTGTCCAAACAAATTTGGTGACTCCGTAAACCCTTGTGGTAGCACAGTCCACCTTAATTGTTGTTCTTCGTCCTGTTTCGGGGTCTTCCCATTCAAAGGTAAAATAATCTCTGAACCCCTTATCCAAAAGACAGGCCCAAAAGGCATCTTTCAAATCTATTACACTATACCAAATATGTTTAGGAGACAGGTGACTCAATAAAGTATAAGGATTTGCCACGACAGGGAATTTGGTGATTGTTCGCCGATTCACGGCTCTCAAATCCTGTACCATCCTATATGTACCATCTGATTTCTTTACAGGGAGTATCGGGGTATTGTGGGGTGACATACATGGTTCCAAAGTCCCATTTTTTAGTAATTTATCCACAATAGGTTTTAGACCTCTCCGGCCTTCTATAGATATAGGATATTGTTTAATTCTAATTGGCTTATGAGGGTCTGTTATTTGTACCTTGATGGGTTCCATATCTAATCTCCCAACATCTCCTTCCTTATACCATACTTGGGGGTCAATTTTTTCCTCATCAAGTTGGGTTAAGGTACATAAGTTAATATATAACCGATCTCCTTGGTTCTGAATAGTTAGGTTTAGTTTTAAAATCAAGTCCCTCCCTAATAGGTTATATTCTGCTTCTGGTAATAAAAGTAAATCATTTAAACAAATTTTTGTCTCTGTCTCAATCTCTACTTCTTCTAAGATGGGGACTTTGAAGGGTTCTCCTTTTGCACCTGTTACTGACATCTGGGCTTTTCCTTTTCCTACCCCTTTTGGGAGTTTCTGAATCGTTGACCTTTCAGCTCCAGTATCTACTAAAAATAAAAATCCTTCTTTTTGGGGACCTACTAATAGTTTTATCAAGGGCTCTGTTGATGTTGAGGTCCCCAGAAGATACAGCCCCTAACACCCCTAATCCTCTTTGAACATTTTCTCATCCCATTCCCGTTTACGGCAGTTTTTCTGAACACGTCCCTTTTTGTTACAATAGTAACAGATGGGAGTTGTGGGTCTGTCTTGATGAGATTGTCCCTGGGGTGGCTGTTCTGGTCTCTTATCTTTTTTTCTCTCCCAGCTGAGTCTTACTCCTCTGACTTTCCCTCACTGCTGCTACAAAAATTCTTGCCTCTGCTTCTTGTTTTTCTTCGTCCCTCCTGACATAAACCTTTTGAGCTTCTCTTAGTAATTCTTCCAACCCTCTCTCTTGCCAATCCTCTATATCCACCCAGAGGTACTTCCCGTAAAGGATACAAAGACGCTCTGGGTGCTCAGTTTGGGATCCTCCCCTTAGAGTTGAATTCGACCCTGGGGCCGTAGGGGAAGTCATCAAATTTGGTGACGGTATTTGACGGGTAGCTGGATTATACGGGGGAGGTAAGTGATCTAGGGGGTCCCAATCCTTCTTTTCCTTTTCCATGTGTTGCTCCCCTACGGTCTTATTTTTCCCTACTCCTGTTTTAAGATGAAAAATGCCCACACAGGCCTTTATCCATAAACTAGCATACTCGCTCTCCTCTTGGCAAAACGGTTCCTTAGAATTTACATACAGGTTTAGCGCCTGACAAACCCAATCCTCAAATGACCCAAATACAGGCCAAAAAAAACGTGGGGTCTCAAGGGGTTCTTTGGCCATTTTACCATACAATATTTAACTAATTTCTCTTTTGTCTTCCCTTTTCCAGGGCCCTTATTATTCCAATGTTTTAACATTATTCCTAATGGAATCTCCGGAGGTATTTTTAGTAATTCGCTCCCTTTCTTCTGGTCCTGGATTCTCGATTTCGTCTGACCCATCTAGGAATTTTTACTGTGGCAATTCCTACAGCCCTTGGTTACCAAGCAGAGTGTCTTGCAGGGGGTTTCAAACTTCTCACTCACTTATGGATCCTATAAAAATCGCTTCGGTCCTTCACCGGCCAAGTCCCTCGCGGGAGATTGGAACCGCGGTTAGAAGACCTCCACAATCGCTTCGGAACTAGCTTCCGTCTCAGTCACACTCTTACACACACAGGCAACCGAATCCCACCCAACCGAACGGTATACACCTTAAATACTTACAACCCCGTCATCTTCGTTCGGATCTTCGCGCGCAGAATTACGGGCAAAATAAACTGCTGCAGCCGGCAAGGGAGCTCATAAAAAATCAAATTCTTTGCTTGCCCCTATTTGGGTTCAGGATGGTGTTAGTCCCGACCCGATCAGGAGCCACCAAATGGTGGGGCGCCCCTCCTAGATCAAGTCAGTATTCAGGAACCAAGACCATCCCGGACGAGTCCCCAGTTGTGATAAATGATTTAGTCCCAAACAGGATTCCAATTTAAGTTTGCAATTTATTAAACAAATAGAGGCAAGCAAACAGCGCTGGGTGCGTCGGGAGTCTCCGCTCCACCAAGACGCACACCTTCACTTCTTACAATTCCTTCCTTTATACTTCTCTAGGCTTCGTTTCTTGCCTTTCTCCGCCTTTTTCTTGGAAGATGACTCTTTCTTTAAGTACGTCACCACTTCCCCGGTCTGCGCATGCTTCATCTTTTTCTAGGTGGTCGTCCGGTGGTCGTTGGGAGGAAGATGCTCCTCTTCGTCAGTGCACTCTACATGACCTCTCTGTTTGTGCAGGCGCTCCGTTATTCTACTTATATTATGCTACCTTATTTGGCTATACATTTTCTTGACATTTCTGCGGTTATTTACAACACTGGTTTGCACTAGTATATCAGGAACTAACTTACATATCAGGAGGCTACATAAGTTACACATATCAAGGGAGTTACCCAAACTATACTTATCAGGAAGTTACATAAGGACGACCACTCCCCTGCTTATGGTCATGCCCTACATATATTCCTTTATTTCAATATCAATGACATTTGCTTCAAGCTTATATTCACTAGATTTTCTTTACACAAATCGCTCATTCCTCACAGTTTCAGGGACAATGGAGCTTTTCTTAGTAGCGGGAAGAGCAAGAAACCTCCACAAATTACAGCTGGGAAGGTTCTGTCTGGATGTGAGAAAAAATAATCCTCACTGAGAGGGTAGTCTTGTGCTGCAAGAGATCACCCAGAGGGAGTCTGGATTATCCCATGGCTTTGTGTTTCAAGGAGCAGCTGGTGAGGGTGGAGAGCCATCAGTGAAGGCATAGAAATGCCAGGGTGAGAGCTAGGTGGGAAAGCAAGATGGCTGTCAGCAAGCTGAAGGGAAAGAGGTGAGGCATGGGACAGTGTAGGGCAGCCTGCATAGAGATGGCCAAGGGTTCTAGCAAGACCGAGAGGTCCAAAAGGACTGAGGTCTTTGTCGTCTTGACTATAGCAGCTGTCTCTACCACCAGGGCCAGTGAGACAAAACTTTATTCTTCTCTTCTCAGAAACTGCCTTCCCAGGACCTGGGCTCAGGGTTTGGCCTTGCCTGCTTCATAAAACGAACCAAGGGTTTTCTCAGCATTACAGCCACCTGTGCAGTGCCCTTGCCTACCTGCAGTCACCGTCTCCAAGTATCTGCTCTAATGAGTCAATGAGGAGCCTTTGGCAGTAATGGGTCTCATTAAGTCCCATTAATGCTTCAAGGTATTTTGGGGTTTGCTTCTGGCTTTGACTTCTTGAGAGGTTTGTTCAGTCTTCTCCCAGTATCTGAGGTTCACGGACTGAGCCCCAAATACACCATGGGGCTCCTTAAAACACAGAAAGCCCTAACAAGTCATGCCTCTTCCTGTAACGTTCTCCACGTCTGCAAGACTCGTATAGCTAATCTGAGTTGTTTCATAGCGTGGTTAAGAAGGAAGATTTCAAAGTGCACCTAATAAAGTTATTTTTAATTTTAAAGGCGGTATTTTGTTAATTTCAGTTTAAAGAAGTGATAGAAGCATTATCCAACTGATATGGATCCTGAGTGTCAGGAGCGTCTCCTGAGGAGGTCTGGACAGGTAGGAAAAGCAGTCCCTTGAGATCTGACACTGGGTGGACAACCTTGCTCCTCACCTCCCCAGACTCCCCACCTGTCGTTGGCCACCTGGGATTTACATCACTTTCCCTTCATCAGACTTCTCTGAACTCTGGGAGCTGAATGTTAGAGCTCCATTGCACCATCTCCCACCCACTTTCCTTAGAGGACTGGCTGCACACAGGCACAGAAGGATGTTTCCCATTTGCAAGCAAAGCAAAGTAAAGCACGATCAAGTGTCTTAAGCAATAAAACACTCCTCAACCATATACTAAGTACAAGCTGCCTCTAATGAGGTCGCCTTTCTACAAGGGATGATCTTACGAGAAATGTTTTAGATAGATAGATAGATAAAGGTAGATACAATTAAAAGAGTTGGCTAAAGATACCGTTATACTACTGAAAGACAGGCAGGCTTTTAGTCCCTGAAGCTCAAAGCAGCAGTGTGGGTGGGAAGTATCTGAATGAACAAAGAGTAAGGGAAGGAGAATAATGGAAAGGGCCTTTGTCTAGACAGTCTGCTGAAAACATTACTTCAGAAATGGTCATTGTATCAGCACAGGTGAAAATATATGAAAGATTAGAATTATTAACTACAAAAGACATTAACCACTTGATCCAGTGTGGCCTGGCAGCAAAGGCAGCCAGCAGTGTCCTGAAGTGTATAAAGAGGAGCCTCGCCAAAAGAGTGAGGGAAGTGGTTGTCTCCCCATGCTCATTGCTTGTTAGACCACCTGTAACCAATTATATCCAGTTTTAGGGCCCCAGTTCAGGTGTACTGATCTGGCTGGGATGGGGTTACCTTCCTTCATAGCAGCCTGTGTGGTGCTATGTTTTGCATTTGTGCCTTAAACAGTGTTGATAACACACCAGTGTTCTGGCTATTGCTGAGCAGTGTTTGCACAGTGTCAAGGCCGCCTCTGCTCCCTCCCAGTGAGTGGGCTGCAGATGGGCAAGAACAGCTGACCCCAACTGACCAAAGGGATACTCTCTAACGTACGACGTTGTGCTGAGCAATAAAAGCTGGGACAGAGGAAGAAGGAACTAGAATATTTTTGTTACAGGAATCACTTCCTAGTTCACATGCAATCCATTGCATAGCATTAGTAAAAGGCCTTAGACCTTCATAAGCGGTGAACTTCCACCTAGCTACTGATGAAGTTCTACTGAACTCTTACTTAGTCGCGTGAGGGAAGGCCCTGAAACTGGTGTAAATTAGAAAGATAAGATAGCCACATCCATCAGCAGAGGTTGCCTCATCGAGAAAAGAAAAAGAACGGCCCGCTTGGAGACAGTGAAAGGATCCAATGAGGAAAAAGGAGACCCCAGACCCAAATACTCCAACTGGACTAAACCGTCTCACAAGGGGAGGGGAGCTTAGACTGTAAGGGTATAATTGTCCAGAGAGTCTCTGGTTCGGGGTCCGTCTCCAGAGGCACTCAGCTCAAGCTGTTCTTCACCACTGTACTGCTTAATAAATTCAACTGGTATACGTCATGTCAGAGATTCTGCTTCAGGAAACCTAGGGTTGAGCCTGAGGGAAGAGAAAGCACCCAAGAGAGACTCTGTGTGTGTGTGTGTGTGTGTGTGTGTGTAGAGTCGAAAGGCGCACACGTCGGCTCACTGGAGTCTCCTGCTGCAAAGGGACTCCAGACCCAGCAGTTAAAGTCTCGGGTGGTGTGTGTGCAACTCCTTGATTGGTGTGTGAATGCTCAGGCAGCGGCTTCTCCATTAACGTTTTTTCATTCAAAGAGTCTTCTGTGTGGAGACTGGCTGGGCATCATTTTTGCTTGTGGGAAGTGGTGAGTGGTTGCCTTTGCGTTGCTTGTTATTATTATTGCTTGTTGATTTTTAAAAAATCTCTTTCTTTCACCTGCTAAGCTGTCTTTATCTTGACCCACAACTTTCCGTGCTTTATTTCTTCCTGTTCTCTCTCCTGTCCCAGTGGGGAAGGGGGGGAAAGAGTGAGCGGCTGCGTGGCTGCCGGGCTATTGGCCAGAGTCAATCCACCACATCAAGGAAGACGTTGACAACTGGGAGTGACTTCAGTGGGAGGCTGCCAAGATGCGCAGGGGCTGCAGCACTTGCCTTGGGAGCAGAAACTGAGGGAAAGGGCTGCCTTCGGCCTGGGAAAGGGAAGGTCTGGGGAACCTCATAGCAGCCAGCCAGTCCCTGCAGGGAGGTTTTCAGGAAGATGGAGCCAGTCTTGTCACCGTGGTGCTTGGCAGGACGATAATAGACGATAGTCAAATGTTGAAATAAGGAATGTTGAGGCTGGAGATAGGGACAATCTTTCTCTCCATAAGGGCATCCAAACATTGAAGCAGGTTTCCCAGAGATGTTTTCCTGTCTTTGTCCTTGGATATTTTCCAGCCCCCATGTGGCAAAGCCTTGAGCAAAGTGGTCTGACTCCGTAGCCGATTCTGCTGTGAGCATGAGGTTGGACTGGAGACCTACTGAGGTCCCATTCAGGAGAGTGGAAAACTAAATGATGCTGTGGTTCCTTCCTCTCTAGGTGTGCCCTTGATGACAGTAGGGAAAGCTGTCAGGTTCCCCGTGACCATGGAAGTAAGTCAGATGCTGGCATAGTCAGATCAGCTGAAGTTGTCTTCTCCTCCTCCAGGCAGTGTTGCTCAGATGCAGGACTGCTTCACAGGTATCCCCAAACAGCCCTGGTTATTTCCTTTGCTTCACCGTTCATTCCCTTTTCATTCTTTTCCCACCTCTCAAGTCCTGCTCTTTAACCATCCTTATCCCCACCCATGCAAAAAGCCAAGGACTTTTCACTGTTTATCCAGTGGCCCTGCATTTGCTCACTTTGAACCCTCCTTTGGTGTCTCTGAGGTGGTTACTGTGGTGCTTTCTACCTCGCATTGCAACTCAACTTAACGCCAGTACTCTTTTCTTCTCTGTAGTGTCCTGCAGCTACTTAAGTTCTGATCTTGTTAGAGGCACCACGACTCAGGATGGCCGTTGGCACGCATACTTTAAAAGCTGGACTGTTGGAGGTTCAGTCCAGAGGGACCTTGGCACACCTGGGATTTGGCCAGCAGAAACCTCAAGGTTTTGAAGGAAAAGCTCAGAAACAACTCCATGCAGCAGCATGGACAGGGACCTGACTGACTAAGGAGTGTCCTGAGGTGAAGTATCTGGGAACTGTGACAATGCCATATGAGTCAGTGGTTCTCACATTTCGAAAGGAGAGTGGAGTGTCTGGAGGAGGTCTGCCAACTTGAAGTGAAGGGCCTAAAGGATGAGCTGTGGGGAGAGTCTGAGGGAGCTGGGTGTCTGTAGCCTGCTGAAGTGGAGGCACGGGTTTACCTAGCAAGAGCCTGCACCTGCCTGGAGGGATAACGGAGCCAACCTGTTTTCTGCAGTCACCATTGATACGACAGAAGGAACAGCCACAAGCTGCCTCTTGGGAGCTTTAGGCTGAACCTCAGGAAAAATAAAATGGACTAGGAGGAGCGTTGCCATGATCTCCACCTTTGGAGCTCTTCAAGTTTCAGCGCCGCAAAGTCACGGCCAGCCTGGAGGCTGGACTAGAGACCCCCTCGCAGCAGTCTCTTTCCCAACAGGCCTGTGCCTTGCCACATGTCATATGAGAAGAGACTAAGCTGGAGGAGAGGGTCTCTACATCACAGGACAATTCAGGGTGGAAGGAGGGTCAGGAGGTCTCTGGTGTTGCACTGGCTCCAAGCAGGGCCAGCTCTGAGGTCAGACCAGCTTGCTCGCTAAATGCCAGAATCCGGAGAAAGAGTTTACACATGAACCAGGCATCTGTGCCGCCGTTACAGAAATGGAGACAAGGCCTTTGACCAGCTCCCTGAACACAGCTATTGGTACGTCATGCCCCCTGAGAACATCCATCCTCCCGGGAACATCCATCTTCTTGTCCAAAGGAGTGGGATCCTTATGCAACTATCCTGCCATATCTCCAGACCATGGGGTGCTTTACACTGTAAACAGAACTGAAGGAAAGCCTCTGACTTGGGTACTGTCAACTGAATTGCTAAAAGAGGGGAAGATGGAGGGATCTCGGAGCTTCCAGGTTCTTCCTGAAGATAGAAGGCCTCAGATATAGGAACAGAAGATAACAGTTTTGAACTAGCCTAGGCTTTAGATCATTTCACATGTGATGGCTCTGCTCCATCCTTTCAGTCATTGGCACCCAGAAACCTCATCTGCTTTTCCTTCCTCTCCTCCCAAAAGCTGATCAAGTGATGGGAAGAAAGGAAGGAGAAAGGCCCTAGGCCTCTGTGACTCACCTGGGCTCTGGCACTTGGAGGGCCACAGTGTCATCCATTGTACACCCCATAAAGAATCAAGCTGGGAAGTGACTCTTCACGTACAAGTGAACAAGGTCGATGGACAGGCAAGGCTGTGTCTGGAGACCAGTACACCTAGAGCATCGATCAAGCTGGGGCTGAAACTCAGGCCTGGTCTTCAATGGTCACCTGGGCCCATGGACAGAGGTGTGGATGGACCCCCCAGGGTCCTGAAGGCCTCTGGATGCTCTCAGGGCCCTGACACTGCCCCCATGTGATCCCACCTGCCAGTGCCCTCAATAGGCCAAGTTCTCATTCCCGCATGTGCAGGGTCTGTGCTCGGCTACTCTCCTTCCCCGCTTCTGTGCAGATCTGGGAGACCACAGTTTCATGGTGACTACAACCAAGGCTGAAACTGGTCTTCCCATCCCTGACCAACTTTTCCTCTTTTGGGAGTACAAGGTCCAGGTGAGCCTCAGACTGGGTGGCACAGTTAGAAGCTGACCCACACACAAGATCCCGCCTAACCTGTTGCATGTCCCATAGAGAACATCCACACATCTGACCTGCTCTGGTAGCAAGCAGGGCATCCTCCACTTCTCGCCTTCCCTGTTAGTCTCGCCTAAAGATGTTGTATCTCCGTCAGTCACAAAAGCTGTGGGAGCTGTCCTTTTCCGTCTTGGCTCTTGCTCCCCTAACGTCACAGCTTTGCGATGGCATGTTGTCCTCCTGCTGTCTGTGCTCCAGGCTGTGGGCTTTGGTGCACATTAGGCCTGTAGCACCTCAGATGTGGCACCAGGGCCAAGGGCAGATTTGTCACATGGACACCTGATACCAAAAGATTGGCCCTCTTTGTGTGGAAAGGCTTCACAGCCGATGTGTGCTGGAGTGGATGGCAGGAGGCAACATAATGATGAAGGAGGTTCTCACAACGAGAGCAAAAGCTGCAGTCCCCAAGACCAGACAGAAAACGGGCTTGGGCTGTGCATCCCTGGCAGGAGAGGGGTTTGCTGTCCCAGGTGACTCTTGCAGCAATGCGTGAGGCCTGTGACAGAGGTGAAGCCGATCTCCAAGAAGGACAAGCTGCTGCTGAGAAAGTCCCCGGGGGAGGACAGCCTGTCATCCAGCCACACTGTGGACATCATGCTGGGGGCTGACTGGCTAGATAGCAGCTCTGCAGAGAAGTACCTTAGGGTCCTGGAGGGCAAGCAGCTGAGCATGAGCCAGCCATGCAGCCTCGCAGCAAAGGCCAGCAGCCTCCTGGGCTGCATTAGGAAAAGCATTGCCGGCAGATGGAGGGAAGTTAACCTTCTCCTCCACTGAGCACCGGTGGGCCACATCTGGAGTGCTGTGTCCAGTGCTGGGCTCCCCAGTGCAAGAAAGTTGTTGACCTGCTAAAGCAAGGCTATCAAAGGGCCACAAAGCTGATTTAAGGGACCGCAGCATCTTCCATAGGACGGAAGGCTGAGAGGTCTGGGACCGTTAAGCCTGGAGAAAAAATTGCTCAGGAGTGTGGAGTAATAGGGCACGGACTGTGGCAGGGCTTCAGGCCAAAGACCTTTATTGTTAGCGTAGCGTGCTTTTTATACAAATACAGCCCGTTCACGCACCTAAAAGTGCTACCCGGTTGGCTATTGCTTTAAGTCCACGCGACTCTCACAGAGGCAGGATTGGTCGCCTCTGTATGTCCACGCGCTCCTTTGCTTCTTCTTAGTTGTTTACCACAGCTCCTTCTCTTCAAGGTTGAGCCCTGCAGGTGTCCGGCTGTTTACCAGCTTCTCAATGCCACAGCTCCTTCTCCTTAAGGTCGAGCCATGCAGGGTGATCCCAATATCAACCCCTTTTTGTTTATCTATAAACAAAACCTGATGGTTCATTCGCAACCCGAGGACTGTGAGGAAGATGAACCATCTGTACACTCTTCTATCGTCCTGCACCACGAACTCAGCCCAGCAGTCGGTAGGTGCCAGCTTTACGTGGGCGTCCCCACGGAGGCAACGGTGGCCTTGCCGTACACCGGCCCACTGCCCTTTGGGAAATCCCGGTATTTATACATTTGCAGAGGAACGAGTTTCGACACACGTGGCCAGCGAGTGTCAGAACACGCCTTGGTTGCCACCTTTCAACACAGAGAGCCTATGGCATACGCGCCCGCTGGCCAGACGTGCTGCACGTGCCCCAGCCACCCTGTCTGTTGGTTCGTAGGCTTTGTTCATGTGGCATATTACCGTAATCCAGGAGTCACATATCAACCATGCTCAAGCCAATAGCAGAATGTTACAAGGCAAACAAAATTGTGAATTGTGCTTTATATTCCTCCGTTACTGCATGTCTTCCCCATCCTCCCCTAACCTTGATCAACTTTCTTATCTCTTGGGCTGTTTTCTCTCACCCAGCATAGTATCTGTTTCTTACCCAGCCATCCATTTTCTGATATTCTAACTGCAGTTTTCTCACAGGCCAAAATTCCATCTGTTAACCCCTCCGTATGTATACGATAATTGGCGATAATTTCCATTTCTGCCGACAAGCTAACTATTGCTTTTTCTAGCTGAGATAAACGTCTGAGTCCCAAACAGGATTCCAATTGAAGTTTACAATGTATTACATTATATACATTAACCACTCTGCTAGACTTAGGCTTGCGGTCATACAAGGATATGTAGGACAGAAGGTTACACTTCATCACACGAATCAGATGAACATATTTCACATAGCTGTACTACTCCTCGTGATGGGAAAAGCGCCCGTACAAAGCTATGATAACCTTTATTATATCTCACCAAGGGATTTGTAGTTATAGAGTGCTTTGCCCTAAAAGCTTTCCATGTTCCTCTAATGATACCGCTAATTTCAGTCTGATTAATTATCTGTGTTATAAATGATTTAGTCCCAAACAGGATTCCAATTCAAATGTACAATTTATTAAGCGAATAGAGGCAAGCAAACAGCGCTGGGTGCGCCGGGAGTCTCCGCTCCACCAAGACGCACGCGGTACAGCTCCTGTTCCTGGTTTATATCCTGTCCGTTAATACATATTCATGAACAGGCGTGTCTTCTTTGGCGCATGCCCTCTTCTCCTTCTAGGATCTTCTCGAATCTTCCTCAGCGTGATCCTGTTCGCTAATACATATTCATGAATAGGCGTGTCTGCTAATACATGTTAATGAACAGGCGTGTCTTCTTCAGCGCATGCCCTCTTCTTCTGCTAGAGTCTTCTCGAATCTCCCTCGGCATGCCCCCAGGATGACCCCAAACCGTATGCATGCACTTTCTTTACACAATACTATGCGGTCAGTGGTCAAACTGGTTTGAGCTGATATACCAGCCAAGTAGTTTAACTTTCTCCTGTAAAATACCCCTTTTTATGGTGCAGGAGAAATCCATAAAAGTCCAGAAGCTTACACTTCATCACACGAATCAGATGAACATATTTCACAATCCCCCATCTTTTTCTTTATAGTATTGATTCGTGTTTTCGTTTCCAATTGAGTACTGCAGATATCTGCATTCCTTGTATAACCGAGTAGATTAATCTAGTAACAATTCCCCACATATCCCCAATACAACTATCCCGATTTTAGTAAGCCAATCACCACCCATAAAATCTCCCCAAAATCCTCCTAGATTGATTCCATTCCAAGTTTATCTCTCAGGAGGCCATTCGTTATACACCTGGACTCCTAGTCGCTCTCCCTAATTTATGGGTAACAGGAAAAAACTAGGTTTTATTGTTGATTACACGTACGGGCTGTACAATTAGAAAAGGTCCTCAGTTTTCCCATTTTTCTGGGGTAAACCCCAGCTGGACTTGTTCCAATATTGACTACAGTTATTTGCCGTAGTCAGAGTCAAGGAACTCACCCCAAGTAGAACTAGAAGAGGTCCGGTCAGGGCCATAGTGGTCGGCGGTCACAGCCCAAAGGGGTTGCAGCCCTTGGCAGACCCTTTTTAAGCCGCAACACCAGTTCCCCTCCGGTCTTGCCCTCTTCCTTCCTTTAAGGGGGTGCTTTCTTAGTACCCAAATTAATTGAGCACTGCTTGTGAAGGCCAGAGCTTTGCTAGATCAGTGGTTTGTCCAGACCTGAGCACTTGCCCGAGCCTGGCGATCCTCTTTATTTGCAAGGCTTTATGGCTACAGAAAACTGCCAGTTAGCCTGCAGTTCTTACAAATAAACACCACCTTCTACACCAAGGACAAATTCTAGTTCCAGCTCCTTTTTCCTGTTCTTCTTTTGCCAACAACTCCTTCCGATGATACTCGTTTGGAGTACCCATTGTTGTTTCCTATTACCCTTTCCCATTGTTTTCCAAACTTGGGGATTACTTATATTGCTCTCCATAGCTTCCCATGGCCATCGTTCACCTCGATTTGTTCCACCACAAACGTAACAATTAGTTACATTCAATGACTTAGCAATGTTTTCAGCAAGATTTACAAGTAGATTTTTAGCAACTGTGGGAATTTCATGTTTCACTCCTGTTTCTATTACAGGAGTAGCCGCAATAAAATTCCCACAGCAATTTAGTCAGATGTGACCTTCCACTCCTTCCCTGGACCTTTCACTCGTGACACATGTGTCCATCCTTTTTCAGCAGTTCTCACAGCTGTTTCTGTAGTGAATAAAACAAGGAAAGGTCCTTCCCAGAGGGGAGATAGGTTTCCTTCTTTCCATGTTTTTATCAGAATTTTATCTCCTGGTTCTAACTGATGAATTGCAAATCCTAAAGGTGGTGTTTGGGCCACCATCCCAATCTCTCTTCATTCTTTTAATCTTTTTCCAATGGTAATTATATCTTGTTGGATACTATGATCCTCAATTACATTGTTCCCCAGAGGCATTCCTTGAAAATAAGGCATGCCATAGAACATTTCATATGGCGATATTCCAGTCTCACTGTATGTTTTTGTTAAGTGCCAATGGTAAACGTTTCGTCCAGGGCATTTGTGTCTCAATCATTAATTTAGCCAATTGTTGTTTTATTGTTTGATTCATTCTTTCTACCTTCCCTGAGCTTTGTGGGTGCCACAGAGTGTGGTATTCCCACTGAATACCTAATGATTGACATAATAGTTTTATTATTTTAGAAGTAATGTGTGTGCCCTGGTCAGAATCAATGTACTGGATTATCCCATATCTAGGTATCAAATGTTCTAATAAAATTTTTACCACCATCTGTGCCGTAGCTCGTGCTACAGGGTACGCTTCTACCCACTGTGTTAAATGATCTACTATTACCAATAAATATTTTATCCTCCCTACCTTAGGCAATTCAGTGAAATCGACTTGTACTTTCTCAAAAGGTCTGTAAGCTGTTTTTCTCCCTCCCGTGGCTGCTTGTCGAAACACTGTCTTATTTACCTTTTGACAAATTAAGCAACCTTGTGTAATTTGCTTTGCTATTTCAAAAATTCCAATACAACCAAATTGTTTAAGAAAATGATCACTTAACGCTTTTGTACCCCAATGTGTTTGTGCATGCAAACGTTCTAATAATCGCCTGGTGTAGGCTTTTGGCAGCATTTCTCGCCCATCGGGCAGTGCCCATTTTCCTTGTTCTAATTTAGCTCCTATTTTCTTCAATTTTGTTTGTCCTTCTGGGGTAAACTCCTTCTCTCTTTCCTCTCGTCCTTCTTTGCTGGTGTCCTCCTTTGTTTGTATGACATTAATTTTGGCAACTTTAGTCCTCAAGGCTGCTTCCTGGGCCTCTTTAGCTGCTAAGTTATTTCCTCTAGTTCGGTAATCACCAAAAGTCCCTTTTGGTGTCCCCTCACATGTACCACTGCTATCTCCTTTGGTTCTCTTAACGCCTTTAAAATTTTTACTATTAATTCTTGATGTATTAAATTCCTCCCGTGAGTATTAATCCAACCTCTTTCTTCCCAAATTTTTCCAAAAGTGTGGACCACCCCATATGCGTATTTAGAATCTGTAAATACAGTCCCGCTTCTTCCTTTTAATAATTCCAGGGCCCTACATAGGGCATACAGCTCACAAGCCTGAGCTGACCATGATGGACTCAGAGGTCCTGATTCCACAATTTCTAAGTCCTTATTAATTATTGCATATCCCGATTTTCTCTTCCCTTCTACCACTCGGGAGGAGCCATCTATAAACAGCGCTTCTCCATTTTACAACTCAGCATCTCTTAGATCTGGTCTCACCTTAGTCTGGGTCTCAATTACCTCTAAACAGTTATGTTGTAATTCCTCTGATGGTTCTCCAAACAAAAATTGTGCTGGACTCTGAGCAGAAGTCACCCTCAGTTCTAAGTCAGGGGAGTCTATTAGTATTGCTTCATACTTTAGGGTCCGGCTGTCCGTTAACCATTTTTCCGCTTCTTGTTGTAAAACATTTCTGACATTGTGTGGGGTATACACTTTTAAAGGAGCACTAAAGGTAATCTTCCTAACTTCCTCTATTAATAATGCTGTAGCAACCAAAGCTTGGAGACAAGCAGGCCATGCTCTGCTTACTGGATCAAGTAACTTAGAACAATGCCCCATGGGTTTTTTGGATTCCTGCCCAGTCTTGAGTAAGAACTCCATATGCTGTCTGGCTTGATGTATTCACAAAGAGATAGAAAGGTTTTTCTAGATCTGGGAGGCTCAATACAGGTGCTTGTATTAATGCCCTTTTTGCTTCCTCAAATCTCTGATCAACTTCAATAAACCACTTAAGTTGGTTATTAGTTAATTTTTCATATAAGAATTTTACTTTATCACTATAATTTTCAAGCCATGGTCTACAATATCCTACTAATCCCAGTATTTGCCTAATTTCCGTTTTAGTCTGTGGGGGTCTTAAGGATAGAATCCCAGATACCCTATCAGGATCTAACTTCTTCCTTCCCTTACTCAGCCAATGTCCTAAATATTTTACTTCTTGTTCTACAAACTGTAGCTTTGATCGGGACACCTTTAATCCCTTTTCCCCTCGAAAATTTAACAATTTAATGGTGGTTTTTCGGATCCCCTCTTCAGTTTCTCCTGCTACTAATGAATCGTCCACATATTGCAATAATTTTACCTCCTTAGGTATTGTGAAATCTTGTAGAATTGTTTCTAAAGTTTGTCCAAATAGATTTGGTGACTCCGTAAACCCTTGTGGTAACACAGTCCATCTTAATTGTTGTTTTTGTCCTGTTTCGGGGTCCTCCCACTCAAAGGCAAAATAATCTCTGGATGCCTCATCCAGAGGACAGGCCCAAAAAGCATCTTTCAAATCTATTACACTATACCAAGTATGTTTGGGAGATATATGACTCAATAAAGTATAAGGATTTGCCACCACAGGGAATTTAGTGATTTTTCGCTGATTTACAGCTCTTAAGTCCTGCACCATCCTGTATGACCCGTCCGGCTTTTTTACGGGAAGAATGGGCGTGTAACGAGGTGACATACATGGTTCTAGGGTTCCTTTTTCCAAAAGTCTGTCAACTACAGGTTTTAATCCTTTTCGACCCTCCATAGGTATAGGGTATAGCTTGATTCTAATTGGGCGGTGCGGATCTATTATTTGAACGCTTATGGGGTTCATTTTGTCTTTCCAGTTTCCCCTTCCTTATACCACACTGAGAGGTTAATAGCTTCTTCATCCTCTT
The DNA here is from genome assembly GCF_964289735.1 of Phaethon aethereus. NCBI lineage: Eukaryota > Metazoa > Chordata > Aves > Phaethontiformes > Phaethontidae > Phaethon > Phaethon aethereus. Next base: position 11,208 of record NW_028114159.1, on the reverse strand, counting down.
GTGTTAAAGTGTATAATTTAATCTGCAATTTGTCCCCTTGACTCTGAATGCTCAAGTTTAACTTCAAAATCAAATCCCTTCCTAATAAATTGTATTCCGCTTCAGGGAGCAAAAGTAAATCATTAAGACAAATTTTCTTTTCTGTTTCTACTTCTACATCTTTCAATATATTTACTTTAAAAGGCTCTCCTTTTGCTCCTGCTACTGACACGTAACTCTTCCCTTTTTCTATTCCTTTTGGAAGTTTTTGAATGGTTGACTTTTCGGCCCCTGTATCCACTAAAAATAAAACTTCCTCTTTATGGGGACCAATCAATAATTTTATCAAGGGCTCTGTTGATGTTGAAGTCCCCAGAAGATAGAGCCCCCGACACCCCTAATCTTCTTTGAACATCTTCTCATCTTGTTCCCGCTGACGGCAGTTCTTCTGAACATGTCCCCTCTTGTTACAGTAGTAACAGACGGGAATTGTAAATCTTCCTCGATAAGGCTGTCCCCGGGGTGTCTGCTCTATTCTTTTTTCCCTTTTCTCTCCAGGAGTCGTCTTATTTTTCTGACTTTCCCTTACTGCTGCTACAAAAATTTTTGCTTTTGCTTTTTGTTTTTCTTCGTCCCTCCTAACATAGACTTTCTGGGCTTCTCTAAGTAACTCCTCTAATCCTCTTTCTTGCCAATCCTCCAATTTTTCTAATTTCCTTCTTATATCCCCCCAGGATTTAGCTACAAATTGTGTTCTAAGGAGTGCGGTCCCAGCCACTGTATTCGGATCAATTCCAGAATACATTGGTAGGTTTTTCCTCAACCTCTCCAACCATTCTGTTGGAGATTCGTCTTTCCCTTGTTGTTCATTAAATGCTTTAGTAATGTTTTGCCCTCGGGGAACCGCTGCCCTTATTCCCTGTATGATTAACGTTCTCAAATCCCTCATATTTTGTCTTCCTGGGGGTTGTTGATGATCCCAGTGGGGATCCACATTTGGCCATTTCTGATCTCCCGGGGGTCCTGCCTGACTCTGTCTTTCCCAAATTCTCATTCCAGCTTGTCTAATCATTCCCCTTTCCTCAACAGTGAATAGGATCCCTAAAATGGACTGTATTTCTTCCCAGGTATAAGTATTGGGGCCTAGGAATTGGTCCAATTTTTCAGCTACTCCGAGGGGATCATCTAATAGGGTCCCCATTTCTTTCTGGAAATTTCTCACGTCTGTGGTATTTAACGGGACTGCCACAAACCCCATGCCTCCCTGATTGCCTCCGAGGGGTACTTCTCGTAAGGGATATAGAGAAGCTCCCTCAGATACAGCAGTCCTACTTCTCGTACATGCAGCCGGAGGTCGATCTAATTCCGGTGCTGTTGGTGGTGGAGATAGGGGCAACGGTGGTACAGAGAGAGGTACTACGGCCACCGGAGGGGGAGCCGCCGCCGGAGATGGATTATTAGAACATGGAGGCGGTAGGTTATCCAGTGGCTCCCATTTATCATCTTTTTCCTTTTCACTTTTCCCCTCTTCTTCTTCCTCAAACTTTTCATCTGTTTTTAATGTAAGTATTGAGGCTGGAAAAGAATGTAAAGTTCTGTCCCATAATCCTGCATAATCACTTTCCTCCTGACTAAAAGGTTCCTTTGAATTAACATCTATATTTAAGGCCTGGCAGACCCAGTCTTCAAAAGATCCAAAAACGGGCCAAAAGACATGTGGTCTCAAACGTTCTTTTGGCCATTCTACCATACAATATTGAACTAATTTTCATTTACTTTTTCCTTTTCTGGGGCCCCTATCATTCCAATTTTCAATCATTATTCCTAATGGACTCTCCGGAGGTATTTCTAGTAATTCGCTCCCTTTCTTGTGGTCCTGGGGTCTCGATTTCGTCTGACCCATCTAGGAATTTTTACTGTGGCAATTCCTACAGCCCTTGGCTACCAGTAAGAGTGTCTTGCAGGGGGTTTAGGACCTATCACCCACCCACGAATCCTATAAGAATCACTTCGGTCCTTCACCGGCCAAGTCCCTCGCGGGAGATTGGAACCGCGGTTAGAAGACCTCCACAATCGCTTCGGAACGAGGTTCCGTCTCAGTCACACTCTTACACACACAGGCAACCGAATCCCACCCAACCGAACGGTATACACCTTAAATACTTACGACTCCGTCGTCTTCGTTCGGATCTTCGCGCGCAGAATTACGGGCAAAATAAACTGCTGCAGCCGGCAAGGGAGCTCATAAAAAATCAAATTCTTTGCTTGCCCCTATTCAGGTTCAGGATGGCGTTAGTCCCGACCCGACCCGATCAGGAGCCACCAAAAGGTGGGGCGCCCCTCCTAGATCAAGTCAGAATTCAGGAACCAAGACCATCCCGGACGAGCCCCCAATTGTTATAAATGATTTCGTCCCAAACACGATTCCAATTCAAATTTACAATTTATTAAGCGAATAGAGGCAAGCAAACAGCGCTGGGTGCGCCGGGAGTCTCTGCTCCACCAAGACGCACGCGGTTCAGCTCCTGTTCCTGGTTTATAACCTGTCCGTTAATACATATTCATGAACAGGCGTGTCTTCTTCGGCGCATGCCCTCTTTTCCTGCTAGAGTCTTCTCGAATCTTCCTCGGCGTGCCCCCAGGATGACCCCAAACCTTATGCATGCACTTTCTTTACACAATACTATGCGGTCAGTGGTCAAACTGGTTTGAGCTGATATACGAGCCAAGTAGTTTAACCTTCTCCTGTAAAATACCCCTTTTTATGGTGCAGGAGAAATCCATAAAAGTCCAGAAGATTGCACTTCATCACACGAATCAGATGAACATATTTCACACCTCTAAGTATGGATCTGCATGTGGCCCACAATCTAGTAATGTTTCTTGCATATGGACCACCCCTGATCATAAAAGACGTTTTAAACAATGGGTGAAGAGACCCCATTATACCATGTCATTGGAACCAGACAGGCTATGGAATTGTATAAACAAGATAAATTGTTACAATATGGATGATTATCTATGGATACCGTTTGCCTCAGACCTCCATCACGCCTTAAGAAGTATATGCCTGTGCCACAATTACAGTGCTCCAATCCCTAGCTTACAGACAGCATGTCAGATAGAATCCTCTAAACACATGGCTAGTAAATGTAGGATTCCTTCCCAACATTATAAAAAACGGATGCAAGACTCATGAGCCAGTAGTAAAGAGCACAAGTACCACTCTAATGTATCCTGCACTGCTTGAGACCGTATGGGTATGTTCTAATGAAGAGATATCAGATTACAGTCAACCCTATTGGGATGGGTTAGAATGCACTTTAGGAATTCCACAAGTTTATCTCCCATAATAGCTTTTAATCATACTCAGGAGTCATTCACTGTAGTCATTAATGAAACCAAGAGGGTACAGAACAAAGAGAAATGTATTGCCCTCCGTGTCACGGCCAAGCTATTATACAGCAGGGATGAGAGTAAGCTTAGCAATGGGATTGTTTTGGACTTCTTCGGCTGTGATAATTGAAAATTGATTATATCTAGAAAATCTACCATGGCAAGGAGAGACTCTAGCTAATTGTATGCAGCCAGCCAGCAAGGCTAAGCAACACCCAGCTTGTACCCACGAGCAGCCTCACAGATGACTTTAGAAAATCAATTAGCATTGAATATGGTACTACTAAAGGAGAACAGCGTTTGTGGATGGCTGAATAACACCTATCCTGGCAAAACCTGCTGTCAATTCCAAATGTGTCCGCTACTCTGCATCAAGCTAGAGATGAAATGCAAAAAACTGTGGACCAAACCCATGAGCTCAATGAGAAGATGAAACCAAGCAACTGGCAATGAACGAGGTGGATTTAAAATATTTTCAGTTGGCTCAGATTAAAAGTTAGTGGATGGGATCATAGTCTAACCCAGTATGTATTAATGTTTATCATAATTGTTATTGTTATTGTCCGTATTTGATTGTCACGTGTGAAATCTATGATAACTAGAGCTGTAACCATGCGTGTTAAGAGGATCCACATCTATGATCCTGAATACATCCCTTTAATACCATCCCCTATTATAAATTGCGACGAGCGAGGGAAGGCAAGCAGTCGACTCAATATGAGTGATAAGGCAAGCTTCAACTTTATTGCAAAACCTTACACATATTTATACGCTAAGTTCTACCTTATGCATACTTGTCTTACAATCATTGGCTTAGCCCTAAAGATTGCATTATCATACTCCTCCTACTTGCGGTTACTGCTACGTGGTCCGGGTTCCATCCTGTTTTTCTTATACAGTGCTGCTTCTTAGCTGTTTACCACAGCTCCTTCTCCTCAAGGCCGAGCCCTGCAGATGTCCAGCTGTTTACCAGCTTCCCAATGCCACAGCTCCCTCTTCTCAAGGCCGAGCCGTGCAGATATCTAGCTGTTTACCAGCTTCTCAATGCTGCAGCTCCTTCTCCTTAAGGTCGAGCCGTGCAGAGTGATCAAAACATCTCCCCCTTTTTGTTTTTGTATAAACAAAACCTGATGGATCATTCGCAACCCGAGGACTGTGAGAAAGATGGACCCTCTGTACATTCTTGTATCGTCCTGTGCCACGAACTCAGCCCAGCAGTCGGTAGGTGCCAGCTTTACGTGGGCGTCCCCACGGAGGCAACGGTGGCCTTGCCGTACACCGGCCCACTGCCCTTCAGGAAATCCCGGTATTACACATTTGTAGAGGAACGAGTTTCGACACACGTGGCCAGCGAGTGTCGGAACTCACCTCAGTTGTCACCTTTTAACACAGGGAGCCTATGGCGTATGCGCCCGCTGGCCAGACGTGCTGCACGCGCCACAGCCCTCCCGTCTATTGGTTCGTAGGCTTTGTTCACACGGCATTTTTTCATAAATCGGCAGTCACATATCAACTTATGCTTAAGTCAATAGCAGAATATTACAAAGCAAAACAAATCTAGCTGTACTACTTCTAGTGATATAAACTACTCCTAGTGATAGAAAAAAGGTACTTGTATAAGGGTATGAAGACCAATATTATATCTTACCAAAGCATTTGTAGTTAGAGAACACTTTGCCTCAAAAGCTTTCCACGTTCATCTCATGATACCGCAAATTTCAGTGTGATTTACCCCTACTTTTTCTTTTGACTGAGGTGGCATCCAGATTGCGATGACACCTGATAGTGTCATGATGTGTCCAACGATGACGATGGCGACTGCCGCACCCATGGCCTCACCCACTTCGAGGCACCTGCAAAGTGGGTAAAACCATGGGTAAAACCATGGGTAAAACAGCCACCACCGTCAACCTCGTCCCCTGGTTAGCAGTTGAAAAGGTCCTTTCTCCTTCCTCAAATAATTTAGCACATATAAGGCTTTATTCAAACGTTCTTAGGGTAATGTGGTAGCCTCTCCCCCTTTTTGTTTTGAGCGTGATTATCTAACAAAGCTCATTCATTGGGTGTGTAAGATACTTGTTGGAGTTATTCGCTAGCCAAGCATTCTTTACTACCTTTTGAACCATTCCTTGTAGACAATGCAATAAACATGGTACAATAAGCATTAGTATTAAGATAACAAGTACTATAACAACTGCCCCTTTTATTAAGTCTTGTAACCATCCACTTAGGCCCAAACTTGACAGCTATGATTCGAGGTTTAGTGAACTTGTCTGTAACCTGTCTGTTAAGTCCTTCAGTTTTTGTAATTGTTGAGTTACCGACTGTGATGTATCTGTTAAATTCATACAACACATGCCATCAAACTCCTCACACCCGTGCCCTTGGGCCAAAAGTAGGAAGTCGATAGCTGCCCTATTTTGCAATGTCGCATGCCTTATTGAGTCAGTTTCCATTAACAAAGCACTGAGTGTTGCAGAAGTAGCATTGGTTTGTTTCGCTAGCCAACATCCCAATTTATTTAAAGTGGTTAAGCCTTGGGCAGCAGCGACCCCAGGGGCAAGGAAAGAGGTTAGTATGGTTTTGTCCGCAGTCCAAAAATCCAGTTGGTCATTGCACTCTTCCTGATACTTTCAAATCTGTCATCTTATTCTATGCCGTGGGGTAAGGTTCAATATCATAGAAGTGTTGGGAGTTAACAATGTTAGGTGCCCCAATGTGTAAGGACCACCTCTCAAACGGGAGGGAACACCGTGCCATGCACGATCACCACAAATCAAGAATATTCCTTTAGGGAGTCTCATTGGGACAATAGTAGAGCGCGAGATGTTGCTCGTTGTATAATTACACCAGTTGGTAGCATTCTGAAAAATGGCTAACGTGGGGTTTACATCCTGTGACCTGGTATCGTCCTGTCCTGTATAATTAAAATATAAACAGGTAGGGGCTGTCATGCATCCTAAAATACCCAACTCCTGCGGTTCCAACAACTCCTGTGGTCCGTGTGTCATCCATCCGTCCCACTTATCCATAGCTGCAGAGGTGTTTGTTATTTTTTAAAAACAAGGTTAGGTCAGGGGTGGTCTTCTTTACCACCATTGTCGAATCATAGTCCCCTAAGGGCAGACCAACTAAGCATGTTGTAAACAGATTCTCAGCAGTGGATATAGATAAGCAAAGGTGGCCTTGGCCCGTTTGATTAGCTAGTGTAACCCAGATATTTTTTCTTGGTTGAACGGAAAACCACGCCTGAACCTGGCATATCAAACACGTGACTATCAGACTCACGAACAACGGGGTTTGCGTCCTGCGTCGGTAAAGGCTGTCATCCCATTCACTGGGGTCTCCGATCACATAGGCATTTCTTCAAACTGCTGATTAGCCAACAGTGACAATAATCTATCGGACGGATAGCTATTTGTAACCTGTTCTAAAAAATCAGAGATTGCGATCTGAAACTCCAGAGAACTGGCTAACAACCAATCTAAGTACTTTTGAGATACAGGAACATAAATTATTACAGGTTCTAATCCAGATATTTCTACAATTCTTTGTCTTCCCTTAATAATGAGTTGTGCAAATAATTCATATCTGGTGACCACTATTTTTCTGGGTTGATAGGAGAGAAAAACCCATTCTAATACTTTCAAACTGTTTGCTGTATTTCCTAACTGTACGGTCAATCCTAGTGGATATTGCCGTTCCCCTCCTGAATTAACTATCATAAGCGAGATACTCTCAGTAGGTGAACATCTGTGAGCATAGGTTGTTGCTATCTTCTCAGTAATTTTCTGCAAAGCCTGGTGTTGATCCTCGTCCAGTTGACGTCGCTCTGGAGCCTCCACCGAAGACTCCAGGAGCGGCATCAATGGCCTCAGATCATCATTAGTAATTCCGCAAATATTGCGAACCCACTGTATATCCCCCATTAATTTTTGGACATCAGAAAGATTTTCTATTTTCGCCTTAATCTTTATTTTTTGTGGGTGGACCACTGCCCTGGTAATAATCCAGCTCAAATATTGCCATGGTTCCTTCTTTTGAATTTTTTTCGGTGCTATTTTTAAACCCCGTTTTCCTAAATAGTGCTCTAAGTGCTGTAAAATGTGGTCTGCATTCAATTGTGTCCCTGCTATTAATATATCAACTATATAATGATACGTTATTAAATCTGGATACTTTTTCCACACCGGTTCTAGAGCCCATGCCACAAATGTCTGACACATCGTAGGTGAATTTTGCATTCCTTGTGGTAACACTACCCAATGATACTTTTTGCTAGCTCTCCTTTATTTACCGATGGTACCATAAAGGCAAACTTCTCTGCATCCTCAGCTGCTAAGGGAATGGTAAAAAAGCAATTGAAATATACTCTTCGATTCCCTGCAAAAGAAATGATACATTTGTGACAATAATTACGACGACATAGAACAAACCCACAACACCGTTTTACAAATATGGCATATTGAAGTTCCTGCTCTTGAACGTCCGGGGAGAGCCGCTGAGACAGTCAACGAGCCGTCATTCCGCATACAAAAGAGTGAAAGCATCAGCTGGCGGTACGTCGGAGTTGACTGCGTCCGTGGGACGTGTGACAAGGTCTTCAGGTCTTACTGCCGGCCGTACCGACCTGGTCGGTACCCACTTCGCTCCGTCCCCTCCCTCTCTGCCAAAGTCTCTTGTCTCATGCCTCGCCAATGTTGGGCAGGGTCGGATCTTGACTTGGGGGAAGGATCATCCCAGGCAGCCCCCTCCTGTTGCGGCACGCACGGGTCAGGAGGCGGGGGCCAAGGAGGACTCGCCACCTCCGTTGGTTGCGTTAGCGGGGGCGGGGGGCGGGCGGGGTGGGGGGGGAGGCGGGCGGGGGTTGCTCGTTCTCACCATTCCCAGCTCGGCCTCCCTTCTCTCCCGGGGCTGTGGCAGCGGCAGCTGCTGCCGCCGTCCGCTCTGATTTTATCCCCTTTATAGAGTCTCTGACTAATCGCCAGGTTGTTAACACTTTCGCGGCCGTATGATCCTCTTTAGAGGCTGCCTCAAACACCAATTTCCCTGCTTTCTCCCAGGTAGGTAACTCAAAAGCTGTTGCAGAGTCTGCTGCTAGCCCCTGGCTCTTCAAAACAGTCTCCAATAGCAATCGCCACGTTGTTGCTAGCTCCGCTGCTTGCCCATCTCCTTTCGAGACTCACCCCATTGATCTTTCACATGGGCACACAGGGGAACACTGAGTACATTGTTCTGGGCAACGTTGTCCCGTCTTGCCCTCACATACATCATCGTAGATCTGTTTCTCTGACTTATTTATGCAGCCGGTTTACTCGGTGCATCTGGCACCTCAGGAGGTGCAGTCAGAGTCGCTGAAGGTCCTGGACCCTCTGACTCAGTTAAAAAGGGATTGGTTGAAGACGGTTTAACAGCCTCCTCCATATCAGCTGCAGCTTTTCTCTCTGCCTTTAAGGCTTTTAATGTGGTTAACATCAACTTCCATGCCGTCACTAACTCTGCGGTGGTTTTATCTCCATTCCCAATATGTTCCTATAACATTTTTCCTATCTCCTCCCACGTCTCTGCCTTAAACGCCACGGACGCATCGGGGGGGTACCCTTTTTGGCACCAAATTAGAAGCCTTCTAAGTGTATATTCATCATATTTCAGTCCTCTCTTAGAGAGCATATGTGGCAGGAGTCTGACCATCGCCCCTTCTTCATGTGATGCGTTCTGCCTTTAGTTCTTTTAATGTCTCTAGGATCAACCTCCAGAGCGTCGTAAATTTTATACTGTCTTTGTTGCCTGTGCTATTCACTTTTCAGTTTTATATCTTTTCATGCAATTAATAACATCTCTCCAAGATTTCATTAATTTTTTTTGCTGATTTATCATCATCGATTACTAGATCCCACAATCAATCTCCATAAGAACGCCACTCGTCTACTTCAAACATACTTTCAGGGTCTTTAAAAGACCCTTTCGCTTTCCCTAACGTAATTAACCCAGCCAGATCTTTTAATTGGCTTACTCCCCGCTTTTCTAAAAAGCATTTTAAGATTTCGAACGCTACCTCTATTTCCATTGCGCGCTATGTTGACCTTCTTAATTATCCGGTCAATTATTTTTGCAGCCTTTTCCCATGGGTAGCCTTCTTTCGGACGGCGAACCCCTTCTTAATTATCCTGGGTTCAAGCACGGATCAGGCGCGCCGCGGCAGCGTCCGCCGATCTTCTGCTCCCTGGTCGCTGCTACCAGTGCTTCTCCGATCTCGCTGTCCGGTGAAAAACAAGGATGGGGTCCCTGTTCGGGCGCCACTTGCGACGAGTGAGGGAAGGCAAGCAGTCGACTCAATATGAGTGATAAGGCAAGCTTCAACTTTATTGCAAAACCTTACACATATTTATACACTAAGTTCTACCTTATGCATACTTGTCTTACAATCATTGGCTTAGCCCTAAAGATTGCATTATCATACTCCTCCTACTTGCGGTTACTGCTACGTGGTCCGGGTTCCATCCTGTTTTTCTTATACAGTGCTGCTTCTTAGCTGTTTACCACAGCTCCTTCTCCTCAAGGCCGAGCCCTGCAGATGTCCAGCTGTTTACCAGCTTCCCAATGCCACAGCTCCCTCTTCTCAAGGCCGAGCCGTGCAGATATCTAGCTGTTTACCAGCTTCTCAATGCTGCAGCTCCTTCTCCTTAAGGTCGAGCCGTGCAGAGTGATCCCAACAATAAATTACCAACCAACAAGAGAGGATGAAAACACAGGAAGGAGATGAATGCCTCGACCCACCTAAATACAAATTACACAATGTTCCTCTCAGTGAGTTGTGACTAAGGTCACAGGGTGGATAATGTGGGAAACCACTGTGGGTCTGTAGGGAGTAGCAGGGTTTGACTGGAGCAACACGCTCCTCTTCAAAAGCAACCCTGATGGGTTGCAGTCAGACAGTCTCATAACTGACTATTGTTGAGTGATGTCTGGGATGAGGCGAAAGCCTTGCAGCCTGATGTTCTACGGCAAGGCCACAAAGACCTCCATCAAACGTGAGTAAGCTGACCATTATTAATAACTGAAATTCTTATTAACTTTTCATTCCTATTGATCGATGCTATTTGAGTTATATAGTATCTATCGGTCTACAACAAATAAATGAATAAAAAATTAATGAACTGATTAAGTTTTTATTAATCAAATTAGTCTAAATCAATCATTAATAATTACTTATTAATAACAGTCGTTACCTATTAAGATCGATTATTTTATTTATTAGTATTTTGTGGTACTGCATTAACACTACTGTCCTCCAGTTACTTATCATGTATTTTTTTTTCTTTATCATCACTCTGATTTACTGTTGTAATTATCTACTATCAATTCATCATTATTAATTATCATTAATTACACGTGCTACACGACGGCTCTGTTCCTCACCTAGAACTTGTTATCAGTAAAGTAGTTCCTTATTAACGTGATCTTAATCCACTGGATGTTAATTCCAGTAAATATTAATCTGTATTGCTCTATCGCTAATCATTACTTCGTATATTAATTACCGGTTAATGAATTATTTATTACATTCATTAACCATAGGTCGGTGTATGTTAATCCATCAAGAATTAGCAGAGAGTGCCAGATCAGCATTTGTCCTAAACCTGCTCTCCCCACTCCCTCCTCCCAAACCACCCGCCTGCCCTCACCCCGGAGAGTTCTGTGTCAAGACACCCACACGCACCCTGCACACACCCCGTTTCTTTTTGATTGTCATTTTTTTAGCTATTTATTTATCTAGCCTCCCTCCCCCTAACCTTTTCTTACTCTTCTCTCTCACCACCGGGGACCGGGGAC
>NW_028114160.1:0-22743 GCF_964289735.1 Phaethon aethereus | reverse complement strand
CCCACTCACGTTGTCAGTGAAGATGACCCCGAGCTTCCAGATCTGGTACCTGATGTCGATGGACGTGATCCTGAGGGGCGGGGGGGGGGGTGTAAGGATGCGATGGGGACCCCCCGAACGGGGCCGAGCCCCGCCCCGGGCGAGCCCCCCGCACCCACCAGGAGAGGAGGGAGCTGTCGGGGGGGTCTTGCGCTCCCCCTGCGCCCCGATCTCCAGGCTGGCCAGCTCCATCCCCAGCAGCTCGGCGATGCGCTCGCGCCCGTAAATGTCCCCGTACTTCTCCAGCACCTGGGGGGGGGCACCCCCGGGGGGGGGCACGCCGGGGGGGGCACACAGGGTCAGGCGTGAGCCCCTCCCGGGTCCCCCCGCCCCCCGGGACCCCCCGCACCTTCCTCTTGACAAACTTGTCCCAGTAGTTGCTGGGGAAGGACCTGTGGGGATGGGGAGGGGGTGTCAGGGGGGAACCTGACCCCCCCCCCAGCACCCCCAGACCCCCCCAGCCCCCCATACTGGGCGTTGAGCACCAGCCGGTCCCAGTGCCGCCCCCAGTACCCCCCCAGCCCCCCATACTGGGCGTTGAGCACCAGCCGGTCCCACTGCTGCCCCCCAGTACCCCCCCCAGACTCCCCCAGTACCCCCCACACCCCTCCAGTACCCCCCCACAGCCCCCCGTACTGGGCGTTGAGCACCAGCCGGTCCCACCTGCCGCCCCCAGTACCACCCCCCCACCCCCCAGTACCCCCCCAGCCCCCGTACTGGGCGTTGAGCACCAGCCGGTCCCACCGCCGCGCCCAGTACACCACCCCCCCACCCCCCCAGTACCCCCCCCAGCCCCCTGTACTGGGCGTTGAGCACCAGCCGGTCCCACTGCCGCCCCCAGTACCCCCCCCAGCCCCCGTACTGGGCGTTGAGCACCAGCCGGTCCCACCGCCGCCCCCAGTACCACCCCCCCATCCCCCAGTACCCCCCCCCACCCCCCCAGTACCCCCCCCAGCCCCCCGTACTGGGCGTTGAGCACCAGCCGGTCCCACTGCCGCCCCCAGTACCCCCCCAGCCCCCCGTACAGGGCGTTGAGCACCAGCCGGTCCCACTGCCGCCCCCAGTACCACCCCATCCCCCCAGTACCCCCCCACCCCCCCACCCCCCCAGACCCCCCAGCCCCCCGTACTGGGTGTTGAGCACCAGCCTGTCCCAGTGCCGGTTCCCAGTGCCGCCCCCAGTACCCCCCCCAGCCCCCCATACTGGGCGTTGAGCACCAGCCGGTCCCACTGCTGCCCCCAGTACCCCCCCAGACTCCCCCAGTACCCCCCCACACCCCTCCAGTACCCCCCCAGCCCCCCGTACTGGGCGTTGAGCACCAGCCGGTCCCACCACCGCCCCCAGTACCACCCCCCCACCCCCCCAGTACCCCCCCCAGCCCCCCGTACTGGGCGTTGAGCACAGCCGGTCCCACTGCCGCCCCCAGTACCACCCCCCCATCCCCCCAGTACCCCCCCACCCCCCCAGTACCCCCCCCAGCCCCCCGTACTGGGTGTTGAGCACCAGCCTGTCCCAGTGCCGGTCCCAGTGCCGCCCCCAGTACCCCCCCCAGCCCCCCATACTGGGCGTTGAGCACCAGCCGGTCCCACTGCTGCCCCCAGTACCCCCCCCAGACTCCCCCAGTACCCCCCCACACCCCTCCAGTACCCCCCCCAGCCCCCCATACTGGGCGTTGAGCACCAGCCGGTCCCACTGCTGCCCCCAGTACCCCCCCAGACTCCCCCAGTACCCCCCCACACCCCTCCAGTACCCCCCCAGCCCCCCGTACTGGGCGTTGAGCACCAGCCGGTCCCACCACCGCCCCCAGTACCACCCCCCACCCCCCCAGTACCCCCCCCAGCCCCCGTACTGGGCGTTGAGCACCAGCCGGTCCCACTGCCCCTTGACGTCATCGTCGGGCGGCTGCTCGGTGATGTAAAGCCCCGAGAACTCCAGGCGCCGCGCGACCTCCTTCTCCCGCTTGAAGATCACCAGCGGGATCTGGGGGCGGGGCCGGGGGCGGGTCAGCGGGGACACCGCCCCCGGGGGAGAGCGCTACCAACCCCTGCGAGGGGTCGGTAGGGCCTGTGGGCGTGGCCAGACGCAAGAGGGCGTGGTCACCGCGTGTGGGGCGCGACTGGGGCCAGATATGAGAACCAGGGGTGGGCGTGGCCGTTTGGGGCGTGGCACCACGAGAGGGTGTGGCACTATAAATGGGTGTGGCCATTGATGGATGGGTGTAGCCAGGGGCGGGCGTGGCCAAGGGCGGGTGGGCGTGGCCAAGGGCGGGCTGGCACAGCCAGCTCCTGCTGCCAGGTGGGAGAGGTGGGTGGGACCAAGCGTGGGCGTGGCCGAGGGGGCGTGGCCAGGGGCGGGCAGGCGTGGCCAGCTCCTGCTGGCAGATGGGAGAGGCGGGTGGGACAAGCGTGGGCGTAGCCGAGGGGGCGTGGCCAGGGGTGGGTGGGCGTGGTCAGAGATGGGTGGGCGTGGCCAGGGGCAGGCCGGCACAGCCAGCTCCTGCTGCCAGCTGGGAGAGGCGGGTGGGACCGAGCGCGGGCGTGGCCGAGGGGGCGTGGCCAGGCGCAGGGCGTGGCGGGGCGCGGCCGGGCGCACCTTGAGGCAGTTGTAGCCGATGATGCAGAGGAAGGCGACGAGGGTGTGGGCCAGGGCCAGGCCCTGCAGCGCCGGCTGCATGTAGCCCGTGCTCTCCTCCAGGAAGTAGTAGACCACGCTCTCCTCCCCGGCCCCCCCGGCCTCGGCCCCCTCGGCCTCCGCCGCCAGCCCCGAGCCCTCCGGCTCCTCCTCCGCGCCCGGGGGGTGCTCCGACACCTGGGGGGGCTCCGCTCAGCCCCGGGGCGGGGGGCGAGGGGCCTCTGCGGCACCCCCGCGCCCTGGGCACACCGGCACCCAGCGCCCCACCCTGTGGGCACCACAGCCCCCCCTCCCAAAGGATCCAGGGTGCCCCTGCCCCGTCCCATACCCCTGCAGGGACACAGGGGTCCGGGGTGCCCCTGCCCATCCCATACACCCCCAAGAGTGACCCAGGGGTCTGGGGTGCCCCCAGCCCATCCCATATCCCCCCCAAGAGTGACCCAGGGGTCTGGGGTGCCCCCACCCCATCCCATACACCCCTCAGAGTGACCCAGGGGTCTGGGGTGCCCCAGCCCATCCCATATCCCGCCATGGGGACCCAGGGGTCCGGGATGCCCCCACCCCGTCCCATACCCCCCACCATGGGGACCCAGGGGTCCGGGGTGCCCCCACCCCGTCCCATACCCCCCACCATGGGGACCCAGGGGTCCGGGGTGCCCCCACCCCGTCCCATAGCCCCCCATGGGGACCCAGACCTTGTAGAAGAGGAGGATGAAGTTGATGGCGAAGGCGAGGAAGAGCGCCAGGAACCGCAGGTTGTAGAAGTTCCTGGACAGGTAGTTCTGCACCATGGCGGGGGGGGGGGTGTCACACGCTCAGGGCTGGGGGTCCCAGCCCCACAACCCCCCCCAGGGATCCCCGGGTCCATCCCCATTGATGGGGGTCCCATTCCTGCCCTCCCCCCCCAAGCTGCCCCTCCAGGGAGGGGGTCCCCGTGCCTGGCTCGCACGCGGGGCTGGGGGTCCCGGTGCTCAGGAGATGGGGGTCCCGGCCCCCTTGGCCCCCCCGTACCAGGAATTTGACCCTCTGGACTTCCAGCTCAGCCCAGAACTCGAAGGCTCCCTCGGCCGGCGGCTCCTTGCGCGCCCGGGGCACCGATTTCCTCCTCTTCTCGGGGGCCCTGGGCTCGGGACCCCCCTCGGCCCCTTCCGCCTCGGCCTTCTCCCCGTTCTCCGTGCTGGGGCGAGGGTGCTGCCTGGGTGGGGGCCCCCAGCGGGACCCTCCGCCCTGCCCGCAGCCCCCCAGTGGGGCCATCGACCCGCCCCACGGCCGCAGCGGGGCCACGGACCCACCCCACGGCCCCCAGCGGGGCCGGGCGCCCACCCCCCAGCCCCGGTGGGGCCATGGACCCCCCACTCACTCGGCTTTCTCCGCCTCGCCCGCCGGCTCCTCTTCCTTCGGCGGCTCCTCCTGCACCCCCTCCTCGCCGTCCTCCTGCGGCGGGAGCCAGGATCAGGGGTGCCCACCCCGGGGCACCCACCCACCACGGACCGGCCCCCCCAAAGCCCCGCTCGGGCTGGCCATGCCCAGAGGGGGCAGGAACCGGGGGTCTGGGGACCCCCGCTCTGCTCCCCGCTGCTGGGAGGGAGCCCAGGCTCCTGCCCCCCCCAGGGACCCCCTCCCCAGGGATCCTGCCTCCCCTATAGGGGATCCCACAACATACAGCCCCCCCCCCATAGGGACCCCAGGAACCCTCCTGCCCCCGCAGAGCTCCTGCCACCCCATGGGGACCCCCCCGGCGTCCTGCTCCCCCACAGGGACACCTACCTCCGACCCCCCATAGGGCACCCCAAGTATCCTGCCCCCCCAGGGACCCCCAGCATCCTGCCCCCCCCCATCGGGACCCCGAGTGTCCCCTCCCCACCGGACCCCCCCCCCCCCCTCATTCCCCGCCTACCCCGATCTTCCTCCGGAGGATGGGGGTGCCCTCGGGGGTGGGGGGCTCAGCAGCGGGGGGCTCCCCGATGTCCCCCAGCCCCCCGGGTGCGTCGGGGGCCGCCAGCCGGTAGTGCCCAGGCTCCTTGCGCACCCCAAAAGCCGCCGCCGGTGCCGCCGCCGCCGCCGCCTCCTCCTCCTCCTCCTCGGGGGGCTGCGGCAGGTGGGGGGCGGGCGGGGGGACGGACTCTTGGGGACCCCCCTCCTCTCCCTCCGCGCCCTCCCCGGCCTCGCCGCCCCCCACGGCGTCCTGAGTGGGGTCGGGCATGCTGGCCAGCAGCTCGGCCAGGGCCAGGCGCTGCGCCCCCTCCACCAGCCCCCCGCCGAAAAGGGAGGTCCAGGCCAGGCGCCCCACGGCCCCCAGCACCCCCCAGCCCCCCAGCACCCCCCCCAGCACCGCCCGGCCGGCGGCCGCCCCCGCCGCCCACGCCAGCTCCCGGCCCGGCCGCCGTCGCAGCCGTCGCAGCCGTCGCCGCCAGGTCTGGGGGGACCCCAAGACGCGCCGCAAGCCCCCGGCCCCCGCCAGCAGCTCCCCGAAAGCCGAGGCGGGCTCGGCGGCGGGCGGGGGGGCGGCGGGAGCGGCGGCTTCCTCCTCTTCCTCCTGCTCCTCGTCCTCGCCCCCCTCCCGGGGGGGCTCCTCCTCGGAGAGGCGGGAGGCGATCTGCATCTCGAAGATGGTGTCCTCGCAGAAGCTGACGAAGAGCTCCATCTTCTCGGCCTCCCCCCCCTCGTTGACCACGTCGAAGATGAACTGGCGCTTGGACTCCTTCACCTGCGGCATCTCCCACTGCGCCTTGTTGGCGGCGCTGATCTCGAAGTAGAGGCGCTCGATGCGCCGCGCCGCGCCCATGATCTCGATGCGTCCCAGGAAAGGGCGGAAATACTCCAGGATGCTGGCCGCTTGCTCCAGGAAGGTGCGGAGCCGCTGGTCGTGGGGCACGTGCTCCGCCAGGTTGGTGAGGAGCACGGCCACGTTGAAGCCGATGTCGCGGGCGGGCTCCTGGAAGCGGCCGGCGAAGGCTTCCGCGTCGATCATCTCGTTCTCGTCCGCCTCGGAGCAGGAGAGGAGGAACTGGATCTCCTCGGGCTCGTACTGCTTCTGGCTGTCCATGGCCTTCTGGAAGTCCTTCTTGGAGATGAGGCCGCGCGGGTCCGAGACGTAGTCGCGGAAGGCGTCCGAGGCCACGATGTCCCGCAGCTTCAGGAACATGTCGAAGAACTTGAGGATCATGGTGACGTTGCTGGAGGACTCCACCAGCATGTCCACCATCTGCCGGGCGATGGTCCCGTTCACCACGTTGCCTGCGGAGCGAGGAGGGGGGGTGTGGAGGGGTGCCGGCCCACCGGGGAGGGTCCCCCCGGAGGGTCCCGTGGGGTGGGCGCGGGAGGGGACCCCACCTTCCAGCAGCGACAGCAGCATCACCACCATGTCCTTCTGCAGGTCCAGCAGCTCCTTCAGCAGCCCGATCTGGCTGGAGTCCTGGGGGGGGGACGCGGCACAGCGGGGGGACACCGTGAGCCCCAGCCGGCCCCCCCGCCCATGCCGAGACCCCCGTTACAGCCCCAGACCCCCTTACCTGGGGGGGGACACACACGACCCGCTCCGGCGCCGCTCCTCGCGCCGCCGGACCCCCCGACCCGCACGCAACCCAAGCCGGGGGTCCGGGGGGGCTTTGCCATGCCAGGGCGGGGGGGGCGGGTTAGCGAGGCCATGCAGCGCCGGGGGGGGGACGCGGAGGACGGGGCGGGGGGCTCGGCGGGTGCTTACGCCCTTCCGCGGTCCCGGCGTTCGGCCCATCTGGCGGCAGCGGGGCGGAAAGGTCCGTCAGAGCCGGCTCGGGGTGTCACGGGGTCCCCCGGGGGTGTCATTGTGGGGGCTGGGGGGGTGTCCCCCATCGCGGGGGGACCTTAGGGTGCCCCGCGGCCAGCGGGATGGGTCGGGGGCCGTGAGGGGGCTGCTGATGCCACTCGGGGACCCGGGTGTCCCCAGCCCTCCCCCCCTTGGGGACAGCGAGGAGGGGGCAGCGGGTTAGTAGAGGGCGTGGGGGGGCTCCCAGTGCTCCCAGTGCCCTCCCAGTGCCCACCTGGGCCAGCTTCTTCATCATGTGGGCGAAGACGTGGAGGAAGCCGACGACGGCGTCCCAGAGGCGGCTGTGGGCCAGGCTCTGCTGGTTCCCCGTGCAGGGACCCTGCGGGCGGCAGGCGCTGGCCCCGGAGACCCCCGGAGACCCCCGGGACCCCCGGGACCCTCGGGGAACCCCGCGACCCGCGGGGAATGCCAGGATCCCTGGGACCCCGGGGCTCTCGGGGACCCCAGGGACGTGGCGGGGGGGGGCGCGGGGGCCGTCGCCGCCAGCCGTGGGGCGCGGGGGGTGCGGGGGGTCACCTGGATGTACTCGGTGAGGCTGTTGAAGACCTGCTTGGCCACGGCCATGGCCTTGGAGAAGTTGCGCTTCCCCTGCTCGTCGATCACGTCCTTCCCCGAGTAGTACCAGTAGAAGTCGCTGATGGACTCCTGCCACCGGGAGGGACCGTCGGCCGGGGGGACGCGGGGACACGCGGACGCGGGGAGCACCGGCAGCCGGGGACATGGGGATGGGGACACGGGGACACGGGGACGCGGGGACGCGGGGAGCACTGGCAGCCGGGGACATGGGGATGGGGACACGGGGACACGGGGACGCGGGGAGCACCGGCAGCCGGGGACATGGGGATGGGGACATGGGGACACAGGGACACGGGGACGCGGGGAGCACCGGCAGCCGGGGACATGGGGATGGGGACACGGGGACGCAGGGAGCACCGGCAGCCAGGGACATGGGGATGGGGACATGGGGACACGGGGACACGGGGACGCGGGGAGCACCGGCAGCCAGGGACATGGGGATGGGGACACGGGGACACAGGGACGTGGGGAGCACCGGCAGCCAGGGACATGGGGATGGGGACACGGGGACACGGGGATGTGGGGAGCACCGGCAGCCGGGGACATGGGGATGGGGACACGGGGACACGGGGACACGGGGACGCGGGGAGCACTGGCAGCCAGGGACATGGGGATGGGGACACGGGGACACGGGGACGCGGGGAGCACCGGCAGCCGGGGACATGGGGATGGGGACATGGGGACACAGGGACACGGGGACGCGGGGAGCACCGGCAGCCGGGGACATGGGGATGGGGACACGGGGACGCAGGGAGCACCGGCAGCCAGGGACATGGGGATGGGGACACGGGGACACAGGGACGTGGGGAGCACCGGCAGCCAGGGACATGGGGATGGGGACACGGGGACACGGGGATGTGGGGAGCACCGGCAGCCGGGGACATGGGGATGGGGACACGGGGACGCAGGGAGCACCGGCAGCCAGGGACATGGGGATGGGGACATGGGGACACGGGGACACGGGGACGCGGGGAGCACCGGCAGCCGGGGACATGGGGATGGGGACGCGGAGATGTGGGGACGTGGGGACACGGGGACACAGGGGCATGGGGATGGGGACACGGGGACACAGGGGCATGGGGATGGGGACACGGGGACACAGAGATGCAGGGATGGGGACACGGGGACATGGAGACAGGGGGACGTGGGGATGCAGGGAGCACCAGCAGCCAGGGACATGGGGACATGTGGATGAGGACACGGGGACACAGGGACGTGGGGAGCACCGGCAGCCCGGGACATGGGGATGGGGACACAGGGATGTGGGGACACGGGGAGCAGCAGCAGTACGGGGACATGGGGATGGGGACGTGGGGAGCACCGGCAGCACAAGGACACAGGGACATGGGGACGTGGGGACATGGGGCCACAGGGAGCACTGGCAGCCAGGGACATGGGGATGGGGACACGGGGACGTGGGGACAGGGGGATGGGGGGACATGGGGACACGGGGACACAGAGATGCAGGGACAGGGGACGCAGGGAGCACCAGCAGCCAGGGACATGGGGACACGGGGATGTGGGGACATGGGGACACGGGGACACGGGGAGCGCCGGCAGCCAGGGACATGGGGACACGGGGACATGGGGACATGGGGACACGGGGAGTGCCAGCAGCCAGGGACATGGGGACACGGGGACGTGGGGACACAGGGAGCGCCGGCAGCCGGGGACATGGGGACACGGGGATGTGGGGACACGGGGAGCGCCGGCAGCGCAAGGACACGGGGGGGGCCGTGGGACAGAGCAGGGCGAGGGGCTGTGGGGCAGAGCTGTGGGCTGTGGGTCAGGGACAGGGAGTGGGGCCGGGGTCTGGGCTGGAGGCCGCGGTGTGGGGCTGGGGGCGCCGTGGGGCGCCGTGGGGCGCGGTACCTGCAGGCGCAGCAGGTAGTCCACGGTGCAGATGATGATGTTGATGGTGGTCGTGTTCCCCGTCTGGGTGCGCAGGTAGTTCTGGAAATCTGGGAGGGGGGACACACGGGGTGAGACCAGCCCCACGGCCACCCTACCGCCGCCCCACGCCTGCCCCACGGCTGCCCCACGGCCGCTCCATAGCCTCCACGGCCGCCCCACAGCTCCTTCTCCTGCCCCGTGGTCCTTCAAAGCCCCCCGCTACCCCCAGCCCTGAGCCCCCCAAAGCCCCCTCGTGCCCCACAGCGGTGCCCCACAGCGGTGCCCCACAGCGGTGCCCCCCTCACCGTTGTTGTGCCCCTCGCACAGCAGCTGCAGCAGCCGGAACAGATCCTGCGTGAACTCGTCATCCGACATCACCTTCTCCCCTGGGGGGGACGATGGGGTCACACGGGGACAAAGTTGGGGTCACACGGGGACAAAGTTGGGGTCACACGGGGTCACGGGTGACCAAGGTCACGCCAGGGGGGCCACGGGGTGACGTCCCGGGGTGGTGTGGGGACATGCCAGGGTGGCACAGGGACACTCCAGGGTGGCACGGGGACATCGTGGGGGCACGGGGACACCCCAGAGCAGCACGGGGACATGCCAGGGTGGCACGGGGACACCCCAGGGTGGCACGGGGACATCATGGGGCAGCACGAGGACATGCCAGGGTGGCACAGGGACACCCCAGGGTGGCATGGGGACATCGTGGGGCAGCACAGGGACATGCCAGGGTGGCATGGGGACACCGTGGGACAGCATGGGGTTATACCAGGGTGGCACAGGGACACCCCAGGGTGGCATGGGGACATGCCACCGTGGCACAGGGACAGGCAGGGTGGCGGGGGGGACACCCGGGTGGCCGGGGGGTTAGCACGGGGAGGGGGCAGCCAGCGGGGCGGGGGACAAGCGGGGACAGGCTGCGGGGATGCCGCCGGGCTGGCGGCCAGGGGACGTGGGGACATGCCGCGGGTCCCGCTCCTGCTCTGGGGACAGGGTGGGGGGAGGCCGCGCCGGTGCCACCCTCATCTGGCACCCCCCGCCCGGAGACCCTATGTAACCCCCCAGCCCCATAGACCCTGCGATAACCCCCTATAGACCCTACAGTGACCCCCTATAGACCCTAGTGATCCCCCAGCCCCATAGACCCTACGATAACCCACCACAGACCCTACACTAACCCCCCCATAGACCCTGGAGGGATGCCCCAGCCCCATAGACCCTACGATAACACCCTGTAGACCCTACATGACCCCCATAGACCCTAGAGGGACCCCCCAGACCCACAGACCCTACGATAACCCACCATAGACCCTACATGACCCCCCATAGACCCTACGATAACCCACCATAGACCCTACGTGACCCCCCATAGACCCTACGATAACCCACCATAGACCCTACGTGACCCCCCATAGACCCTAGAGTGACCCCCAGCCCCATAGACCCTACGATAACCCACCATAGACCCTACAGTAATCCTCATAGAACCTACGATGACCCCCCAGCCCCATAGACTCTATGATAACCCCCCATAGACCCTACATGACCCCCCATAGATCCTAGAGGGAACCCCAGCCCCATAGACCCTACGATAACCCACCATAGACCCTACAGTGACCCCCATAGAACCTATGATGACCCCCCAGGCCCGAGAGGGAACCCCAGCCCCGTAGACCCTACGATAACGCCCCATAGACCCTACGATGACCCCCCAGGCCTGAAAGGGCCCCCGCCCCAGGGGCCTGGCAGCCCCCAGCCCCCGGGCAGTAGTTACCGTTCTCACGGCTGATGACTGTCGCCGGCAGCCGGCACGGGAGAGAAGGGGAGAGAGGCGGTGAGTGGGGCGGGGGGCCGCGGTGCAGGGCTCGGGGGTTATGGGGGCCGGGGGGGGGCATTAGGGGTCGGGGGGGGCACTAGGGGTCAAAGTGTGGTATTAGGGGCCAAGGGGGGCTGTGTGGGGTCAAGGGGGTCATTGGGGTCAAGGGGTGGTATTAGGGGTCAAGGGGGGCTGTGTGGGGTCAAGGGGGTCATTAGGGGTCAAGGGGGGCTGTGTGGGGTCAAGGGGGACATTAGGGGTCAAGGGGGGCTGTGTGGGGTCAAGGGGGTCATTAGGGGTCAAGGGGGGCTGTGTGGGGTCAAGGGGGACATTAGGGGTCAAGGGGGGCTGTGTGGGGTCAAGGGGGGCTGTGTGGGGTCAAGGGGGTCATTAGGGGTCAAGGGGTGGTATTAGGGGTCAAGGGAGGCTGTGTGGGGTCAAGGGGGACATTAGGGGTCAAGGGGGGCTGTGTGGGGTCAAGGGGGGCTGTGTGGGGTCAAGGGGGTCATTAGGGGTCAAGGGGTGGTATTAGGGGTCAAGGGAGGCTGTGTGGGGTCAAGGGGGACATTAGGGGTCAAGGGAGGCTGTGTGGGGTCAAGGGGGACATTAGGGGTCAAGGGGGGCTGTGTGGGGTCAAGGGGGGCTGTGTGGGGTCAAGGGGGTCATTAGGGGTCAAGGGGTGGTATTAGGGGTCAAGGGAGGCTGTGTGGGGTCAAGGGGGACATTAGGGGTCAAGGGAGGCTGTGTGGGGTCAAGGGGGACATTAGGGGTCAAGGGGGGCTGTGTGGGGTCAAGGGGGTCATTAGGGGTCAAGGGGTGGTATTAGGGGTCAAGGGAGGCTGTGTGGGGTCAAGGGGGACATTAGGGGTCAAGGGAGGCTGTGTGGGGTCAAGGGGGACATTAGGGGTCAAGGGGGGCTGTGTGGGGTCAAGGGGGTCATTAGGGGTCAAGGGGTGGTATTAGGGGTCAAGGGGGGCTGTGTAGGGTCAAGGGGGTCATTAGGGGTCAAGGGGGGCTGTGTAGGGTCAAGGGAGGTATTAGGGGTCAAGGGGGGCTGCATGGGGTCAAGGGGGTCATTAGGGGTCAAGGGGGGTATTAGGGGTCAAGGGGGGCTGTGTGAGGTCACAGGGGTCATTAGGGGTCAAGGGGGGTATTAGGGGTCAAGGGGGGCTGTGTGAGGTCACAGGGGTCATTAGGGGTCAAGGGGGGTATTAGGGGTCAAGGGGGGCTGTGTGAGGTCACAGGGGTCATTAGGGGTCAAGGGGGGTATTAGGGGTCAAGGGGGGCTGTGTGAGGTCACAGGGGTCATTAGGGGTCAAGGGGGGTATTAGGGGTCAAGGGGGGCTGTGTGAGGTCACAGGGGTCATTAGGGGTCAAGGGGGGTATTAGGGGTCAAGGGGGGCTGTGTGAGGTCACAGGGGTCATTAGGGGTCAAGGGGGGTATTAGGGGTCAAGGGGGGCTGCATGGGGTCAAGGGGGTCATTAGGGGTCAAGGGGGGCTGCATGGGGTCAAGGGGGTCATTAGGGGTCAAGGGGGGTATTAGGGGTCAAGGGGGGCTGTGTGAGGTCACAGGGGTCATTAGGGGTCAAGGGGGGTATTAGGGGTCAAGGGGGGCTGTGTGAGGTCACAGGGGTCATTAGGGGTCAAGGGGGGTATTAGGGGTCAAGGGGGGCTGTGTGAGGTCAAGGGGGGCATTAGGGGCTCAGAGCCGCATTAATAGCAGGGGCTCGGGGGGAGCAGCGCAGCGGGACGGGGGCGCAGGCTGGGCCCCCCCCGCATGGGGTGGCAGCAATCGCGGGGGTCCCGGGGAGTGCCCGGGCAGGGCCCCCCACTCACTCGTCCCCTCCTCCGTCACCATGCCCAGCCCCTCCGCCTTGTTCTGCCGCTCGAAGGCGTTGAGGTCCAGGACGCTGCGGGGACACGGGGGGGTCAGGATGGGGCCCCCCAAAACCCTTCCGGGACCCCCCCTCCCCAGCTGGACCCCGTCCCTCCCCTGGGGGTCCTGAAGCTCTTGGGACACACACCCCCCCCCCCACCATGGGGGACACCCCGATGCCCTGAACCCCTGGGGCACCCACGGGTCCTTGACACCCAAGGGGGGACCCACACGTCTGCTGGGGGTCTCCGACGCCCGGGAGGGACCCTGAAGCCCACGGGGGGACCCCAAAGCCCACGGGGGGACCCCAGCCCGGGCGTCACCTGCAGGTCTGCATCAGGGCCTGGACGCTCTGGAAGAACCCGACCTCCCGCTTCTCCTTCAGGTAGTCCAGCATTTTCTGGGGGGGACACATGGGCAGGTGGCCACGGCCACCGGCGCGGGGACATTGGCATGGGGACACGGCCACCGGCGTGGGGACATTGGCATGTGGACATTGGCGTGGGGACACGGCCACCGGCGTGGGGATGTTGGCATGGGGACATTGGCGTGGGGACATGGCCACCGGCGTGGGGACGTTGGCATGGGGACATTGGCGTGGGGACACGGCCACCGGCGTGGGGACGTTGGCATGGGGACATTGGCGTGGGGACACGGCCACCGGCGTGGGGACGTTGGCATGGGGACATTGGCGTGGGGACACGGCCACCGGCGTAGGGACGTTGGCATGGGGACATTGGCGTGGGGACACGGCCACCGGCATGGGGATGTTGGCATGGGGACATTGGCGTGGGGACACGGCCACCGGCGTGGGGACGTTGGCATGGGGACATTGGCGTGGGGACACGGCCACCGGCGTAGGGACGTTGGCATGGGGACATTGGCGTGGGGACACGGCCACCGGCATGGGGATGTTGGCATGGGGACATTGGCGTGGGGACATGGCCACCGGCGTGGGGACATTGGCATGGGGACACGGCCACCAGTGTGGGGACATCGCCACCGGCGTGGGGACACGGCCGTGCCTGTGGGCGCTGGCGGGCGGACGCAAACACGCGTGGGCGCGCACGCGGGGGCGCGGAAGGACGCGCGGAGCGACGGCCGGACGTGGGCGCGGACGCACGGGCATGTGGACGGACACACAGCCGTGGGCGCGGACGCGGGGACACACAGATGCATGGACGCGGGGACGCGGGGACACACGGATGCATGGACGCGGGGACAGACGGACGCGGGGACACACGGATGCATGGACGCGGGGACGCGGGGACAGACGGACGCGGGGACAGACGGACGCGGGGACACACGGATGCATGGACGCGGGGACAGACGGACGCGGGGACAGACGGACGCGGGGACAGACGGACGCCCTCCCACCTGCTGCACGGCGGCGTTGCCCCCGTTGAGGATGGAGATGCCCAGCTTGAGCGTGGAGGACACCATGTCGCCGCGCTCGCCTGCCGAGGCCGCCGCGTCAGCGCGGGCGCGGCGCCGGGCGGGGGGCGCGGCGCCGGGCGGGGGGCCGGGCGGGGGGCCGGGCGGGGGGCTCACCCCGGCAGGCGCTGATCATCTGCAGCACCATCTCGGCCGCCCCCCGCGTGTGCAGCCGCGCTTGCTGGTACAGCAGCTTCTGCTTCTCCATCTCCTTCTCCTGGGGGGGCCGGGGGGGGTCAGGGGGGTGGGGGGTCGGGGGGGGGGGGGCGCTCGGGGTGCCCCCGCACCCACCTCGAACGAATCCTCGGCTTCTTCCTCCTCCTCCTCCTCCTTCTCCTTCTGCTCCTCCTCCCCCTCGTCAATGTGGCAGCTCTGGGGGGGCAGGGAACGATGCGGGGGGGCCCCAGTTGAGCCCCCCCCCCCCCCCCGTCTCCCAGCACCATCCCGCGGGGCACCCCCAATCCCTGGGGACCCCTCCCCACCCCCTGCAGCCCCCCCCATCCCCACGGACCCCTCCCCACCCCCTGCAGCCCCCCCCCATCCCCGCGGACCCCTCCCCACCCCTAGGGGCCCCTCCCCACCCCCTGCAGCCCCCCCCCATCCCCACGGACCCCTCCCCACTCCCTGCAGCCCCCCCCATCCCCGCGGACCCCTCCCCAGCCCCTGCAGCCCCCTCCCCACCCCTGGGGACCCTCCCATCCCTGGGGACCCCTCCCCAGCCCCGGGGACCCCCCCACCCCCGGGGACCCCTCCCCACCCCCGGGGACCCCTCCCCAGCCCCGGGGACCCCCCCACCCCCGGGGACCCCTCCCCACCCCCGGGGACCCCTCCCCAGCCCCTGGGGACCCCCCCATCCCCACGGACCCCTCCCCACTCCCTGCAGCCCCCCCCATCCCTGCAGCCCCCTCCCCACCCCTGGGGACCCCTCCCCACCCCCTGCAGCCCCCCCCATCCCCGCGGACCCCTCCCCAGCCCCTGCAGCCCCCCCCATCCCCGCGGACCCCTCCCCAGCCCCTGCAGCCCCCTCCCCACCCCTGGGGACCCCTCCCCACCCCTGGGGACCCCTCCCCAGCCCCTGCGGACCCCCCCACCCCCGGGGACCCCTCCCCAGCCCTGCAGCCCCCCCGAAGGGGCAGCCCCCGGGGTTGGGGGGCCGGGCGCTTTGGGGGGGCAGGACCGACCTTGGCCATGATGCCAGCGTACGCCATGTACAAATGATCCTTCTCCAACTTACTGCGGGGGGGGACACACACACACCCCCCCCTCAAAGGGGTGCCCGGGGACCCCCCCGCGGGGGGACCCCCCCGCCGGGCGCCCCCCACGCCCCCCCCCACCTTCTCTCGGTCAGCGCCGTGCGGCTGAAGTGCAGGATGAGCTGGTGCAGGGGGTCCGGCTTCTTATCCCGCTCCTCTTCCTCCTCCTCCTCCTCCTCCCCCGACTTCTACCTCGGCCACCACGGCGGGGCTCAGGGGGGGGTCCCCCAGCCCGGGACCCCCCCCCCGGCCCGGGCAGGACCCCCGGCTCACCGAGAGGTCGTCGATCATGCGGTCCTCGAAGGGATGCTCCTCGGGCAGCAGCCAGGACAGCTTGTACGCCTCCAGGAACATGTTACAGGCGCGGTGCCTGCGGGAGCGCCGCGGGCTCCCAGCGGCTCCCAGTCGCCCCCAGCGGCTCCCAGTCACCCCCAGTCACCCCCAGCAGGGCTCTCATTTACCCTCAGGCATTCCCAGTTGCCCCCAGTAGGGCTCTCATTTACCCTCAGGCATTCCCAGTTGCCCCCATTGCCCCCAGCAGGGTTCTGGGTTGCCCTCAGGTGTTCCCAGTTGCCCCCAGTTGCCCCCAGCAGGGTTCTCATTTACCCTCAGCAGTCCCCAGTTATGCCCAGTTACCCCCAGTAGGGTTCTCATTTACCCTCAGCAGTCCCCAGTTGCCCCCAGTTGCCCCCAGCAGCGTTCTCATTTACCCTCAGCAGTCCCCAGTTACCCCCAGGAGGGCTCTGGGTTGCCCTCAGGCATTCCCAGTTGCCCCCAGTAGGGCTCTCATTTACCCTCAGGCATTCCCAGTTACCCCCATTGCCCCCAGCAGGGTTCTGGGTTGCCCTCAGGTGTTCCCAGTTGCCCCCAGCAGGGTTCTCATTTACCCTCAGGCATTCCCAGTTACCCCCAGCAAAATTCTGTGTTGCCCTCAGGTGTTCCCAGTTACCCCTAGTTGCCCCCAGCAGGGTGCTGGGTTGCCCTCAGCAGTTCCCAGTTGCCCCCAGCAGGGTTCCCATTTACCCTCAGCAGTTCCCAGTTACCCCCAGTTGCCCCCAGCAGGGTTCTCATTTACCCTCAGCAGTTCCCAGTTGCCCCCAGAAGGTCTCTGGGTTACCCTCAGGGGTTCCCCATTACCCCCAGTTGCCCCCAGCGGGGTTCTGGGCTGCCCTCGGGGGTTCCCAGTTGCCCCAGCAGCTCCCAGTTGCCGCCAGGAGCTCCCCAGTTGCCTTTAAAAAGCTCTGGGGCATTCCCAGTTGCCCCTAAGGGTCCCTGGTCGCCCCCATGGGCTTCCCAGTTGCCCCCAGGAGCTCCCCAGTGGTCCCAGTCACCCCCAGGGCGTCCGAGGGGGTTCAGAGCCCCTCCCCGGCAGCTCCCAGTCCCTCCCAGTCCCCCCAGTGCCCACCTGGGCAGGTTGTAGAGGGGCGTCATGCGGAAGCAGGCGACCACGGCGCGGCGGCGCTGCTTGGACAGCAGCTTGTGCCACACCGCCTTCTTGGACTTGTAGGGGTGCTCCGTCTGGGGGGGCGTCACCTGGGCACCCCGGGACCCCCGGAGCCCCCCGGAGCCCCCCTGGGACCCCTCGCAGCCTCAGAGCACCCCCAGGACCCCCAGAGCTCCCCAGGGACCTGCCACACCCTCAGAGCACCCCCGGGGCCCCCAGAGCCCCCCAGGGACCCCTCGCACCCTCAGAGCACCCCCGGGACCCCCAGAGCCCCCCAGAGACCCCTCGCACCCTCAGAGCACCCCCGGGGCCCCCAGAGCCCCCCAGAGACCCCTCGCACCCTCAGAGCACCCCCGGGGCCCCCAGAGCCCCCCAGGGACCCCTCGCACCCTCAGAGCACCCCCGGGACCCCCAGAGCCCCCCAGAGACCCCTCACACCCTCAGAGCACCCCCGGGGCCCCCAGAGCCCCCCAGGGACCCCTCGCACCCTCAGAGCACCCCCAGGACCCCCAGAGCCCCCCAGGGACCCCTCACACCCTCAGAGCACCCCAGAGCCCCCCAGAGCATCCCAGGGACCCCTCACACCCTCAGAGCACCCCCGGGGCCCCCAGAGCCCCCCAGGGACCCCTCACCCCTCAGAGCACCCCCGGGGCCCCCAGAGCCCCCCAGGGACCCCTCGCACCCTCAGAGCACCCCCGGGACCCCCAGAGCCCCCCAGGGACCCCTCACACCCTCAGAGCACCCCAGAGCCCCCCAGAGCATCCCAGGGACCCCTCACACCCTCAGAGCACCCCCGGGGCCCCCAGAGCCCCCCAGGGACCCCTCACCCCTCAGAGCACCCCCGGGGCCCCCAGAGCATCCCAGGGACCCCTCACACCCTCAGAGCACCCCCGGGGCCCCCAGAGCCCCCCAGGGACCCCTCACACCCTTAGAGCACCCCCGGGGCCCCCAGAGCCCCCCAGGGACCCCTCACACCCTCAGAGCACCCCCGGGACCCCCAGAGCCCCCCAGGGACCCCTCACACCCTCAGAGCACCCCAGAGCCCCCCAGAGCATCCCAGGGACCCCTCACACCCTCAGAGCACCCCCGGGGCCCCCAGAGCCCCCCAGGGACCCCTCACCCCTCAGAGCACCCCCGGGGCCCCCAGAGCCCCCCAGGGACCCCTCGCACCCTCAGAGCACCCCCGGGACCCCCAGAGCCCCCCAGGGACCCCTCACACCCTCAGAGCACCCCAGAGCCCCCCAGAGCATCCCAGGGACCCCTCACACCCTCAGAGCACCCCCGGGGCCCCCAGAGCCCCCCAGGGACCCCTCACCCCTCAGAGCACCCCCGGGGCCCCCAGAGCATCCCAGGGACCCCTCACACCCTCAGAGCACCCCCGGGGCCCCCAGAGCCCCCCAGGGACCCCTCACACCCTTAGAGCACCCCCGGGGCCCCCAGAGCCCCCCAGGGACCCCTCACACCCTCAGAGCACCCCCGGGACCCCCAGAGCCCCCCAGGGACCCCTCACACCCTCAGAGCACCCCCGGGGCCCCCAGAGCATCCCAGGGACCCCTCACACCCTCAGAGCACCCCCGGGGCCCCCAGAGCCCCCCAGGGACCCCTCACACCCTTAGAGCACCCCCGGGGCCCCCAGAGCCCCCCAGGGACCCCTTGCACCCTCAGAGCACCCCCAGGACCCCCAGAGCCC
Source organism: Phaethon aethereus (assembly GCF_964289735.1). Lineage (NCBI taxonomy): Eukaryota > Metazoa > Chordata > Aves > Phaethontiformes > Phaethontidae > Phaethon > Phaethon aethereus. The sequence continues at coordinate 4,279 of NW_028114160.1, read as the reverse complement.
CCCAGGGACCCCTCACACCCTCAGAGCACCCCAGAGCCCCCCAGAGCATCCCAGGGACCCCTCACACCCTCAGAGCACCCCCGGGGCCCCCAGAGCCCCCCAGGGATCCCTCGCACCCTCAGAGCACCCCAGAGCCCCCCAGAGCATCCCAGGGACCCCTCACACCCTCAGAGCACCCCCGGGGCCCCCAGAGCCCCCCAGGGATCCCTCACACCCTCAGAGCACCCCCGGGGCCCCCAGAGCCCCCCAGGGATCCCTCACACCCTCAGAGCACCCCAGAGCCCCCCAGAGCATCCCAGGGACCCCTCACACCCTCAGAGCACCCCCGGGGCCCCCAGAGCCCCCCAGGGACCCCTCACCCCTCAGAGCACCCCCAGGGCTGCCAGAGCCCCCCAGGGACCCCTCGCACCCTCAGAGCACCCCCGGGGCCCCCCAGAGCCCCCCAGGGACCCCTCGCACCCTCAGAGAACCCCCGGGGCCCCCAGAGCCCCCCAGGGACCCCTCGCACCCTCAGAGCACCCCCGGGGCCCCCCAGAGCCCCCCAGGGACCCCTCGCACCCTCAGAGCACCCCAGAGCCCCCCAGAGCATCCCAGGGACCCCTCGCACCCTCAGAGCACTCCCGGGACCCCTGGAGCCCCCCAGAGCGTTCCAGGGCCCCCCCTACCCCTTGGAGCACCCCAGGGACCCCCCAGGGCACCCCTGGAGCGCACCACGCCCCCCCGCCCCAGACTCTCAAGACCCCAGGGACCCCCCCCACCCAGGGATCCCTAAAGCACCTCAGCACCCCTCAGACCCCGCCGAGCCCCCCAAGACCCCAACCCGCTCGAGGCCACGGGGCACGGCCAGTATCCCCCGCGCCCCAGAGAGCCCCCAGCCCCCCCCCCCGGAGCCCCCCCGGACCCCCCGACCTGCTCGAGGTGGTAGAGCACGGCCGACACCTCCTGCACCCTGCGGACCACCTTCTCGGGGCTGTCGGAGTCCTCGGCCTTGCCGGCGGCCGCGCGGTACAGGGCCATCTGCCAGCGCAGCGCCGAGCTGTTCTCGCACTGGGGACACGGGGACCCGTCAGCGGGGACCCGCTGGGGCGCGCCGCCAGCACGGGGCGCGGGGATGGGGGACGCGGGGACGCGGGGACATGGGGATGTGGGGATGTGGGGACATTGGGACGCGGGGACATGGGGCATGGGGACGCGAGGACGTGAGGATGCGGGGACGTGGGGACATTGGGGCGTGGGGACATGAGGCGTGGGGACGTGGGGACATGGGGCATGGGGACACGGGGATGTGGGGACACGGGAATGGGGGACGTGGGGACGTGGGGACATTGGGACGTGGGGACACAGGGACGTGGGGACGTGGGGACGCGGGGATGTGGGGACGCGGGGACGTGGGGACATTGGGACATGGGGACATGGGGATGTGGGGACGCAGGGATGTGAGGATGTGGGGACATTGGGACGTGGGGATATGGGGCGTGGGGATGCGGGGATGTGGGGACATGGGGACATGGGGATGTGGGGACATTGGGACGTGGGGATGCAGGGCATGGGGACATGGGGCGTGGGGATGCGGGGACGCAGGGATGTGGGGATATGGGGACGCGGGGATATGGGGATGTGAGGACATGGGGACATTGGGATGCGGGGTGTGGGGATGCGGGGACACAGGGATGTGGGGATATGGGGATGTGAGGACATGGGGACATTGGGATGCGGGGTGTGGGGATGCGGGGACACAGGGATGTGGGGATGTGGGGATGTGGGGATGTGGGGATGTGAGGACATGGGGACATTGGGATGCGGGGACGTGGGGACGCAGGCATGTGGGGACATAGGGATGTGAGGACGTGGGGACATGAGGGGGACACGCAGGGGGACGCGGGGACGTGCAGGGACACATGGGGACACATGGGGACACGTGGGGGGACAGAGCGGGACACGCGGGGGGACACGGGGACACACGGAGACACGCGGGGACAGGCGGGGGGACACAGGGACGGGCGGGGGGCCAGGCGTGGGGACGCGCGTGGGGACACGCGTGGACACGCGCCCCCGCACCTTGCCCTGCAGGTGCAGGTTGCTGTTGAGGAACTCCCGCACCTCCTCGTCCGTGTCCTTCTGCGGGGACGCACCGGCGGGACCGCGTCGGGGGGGGGGGGGAGGCGCATCCCCCGCCCCGCCGGCCGCCCCCCGCCGGCCCCCCGCGCCCCCCCGCGCCCCCGGCCCCGGGCCCCACCAGGGCGTAGCGGCCCTTGGCCAGGCCGATGAGCTCCTGGTCGCTGGGCGAGCACATGTTGAGGCCGACGGGCAGCAGCTTCTTCAGCGCGGCCACGAGGAGCGACGTGTGCACGGAGTAGCGGTCCCCGCGCCGCCGCTTCTGCGCGCGCGCCGGCTCCGCGCCGCCCCCCTGCGGGGACGCCGGCGTCAGAGCCCGGGACCCCCCCCGCCGCGGGACCCCCCCCCGCCGCGGGACCCCCCCCCCCCCCCGCCGCGGGGACGCCGCTGCCGGGGGTGCCGGATGTGGCTCTGCGGGGTGGGACCCCGGGGTGCCCTTGGGGGTCCCAGCCGTGCTGGCCCCACGGAGCGGGACCCCGGGGTGCCCTTGGGGGTCCCAGCCGTGCTGGCTCCACGGAGCGGGACCCCGGGGTGCCCTTGGGGGTCCCAGCCGTGCTGGCTCCATGGAGCGGGACCCCGGGGTGCCCTTGGGGGTCCCAGCCGTGCTGGCTCCATGGGGTGGGACCCCGGGGTGCCCTTGGGGGTCCCAGCCGTGCTGGCTCCATGGGGTGGGACCCTGGGGTGCATTGGGGGTCCCAGCCGTGCTGGCCCCACGGAGCGGGACCCCGGGGTGCCCTTGGGGGTCCCAGCCATGCTGGCCCCATGGAGCGGGACCCTGGAGGGGTCCTGGGGGTCCCAGCCATGCTGGCCCCACGGAGCGGGACCCCAGGGTGCCCTTGGGGGTCCCAGCCATGCTGGCCCCATGGAGCAGGACCCTGGAGGGGTCCTGGGGGTCCCAGCTGTGGTGGCCCCCAGGAGCAGGACCCCAGGGTGGGGCCGGGGTCCCTGGGGCCCCCTCCCCGCACAGCGTGGCCCCGCTAACCTGGCCGTCTCCGGACTAGGTGCCAGCACCCGCAGCCAAGGGCAGGAGAGAAGAGACAGCGTTAGGACCCCGACCCCGTGGCCTCGGGGGCAGTGGTGGGGGGCTTGGGGTGGACGGGGGGGGCCGAGACCCCTGGATGGGGCGGGGGGCAGCAGGTGGGGCAGGAAGGATGGAGACACTCGGGTTTGGGGAGGTCCGGGGGGAGCTGGGGGTCCCAGGTGGGTTTGGGGGTGGTTTGAGGGTACTGAGTGGGTGGGGAGGGGTGGAGGTGCCTGGGTTTGGGTGGGTTTTGGGGTACCGGGTGGGTTTTGGGGTGTTTTAGGGGTTCCAGGGGTGCGGGGGGGGTGGAGGTGCCCAGGTTTGGGTAGGTTTTGGGGTACCGGGTGGGTTTTGGGGTGTTTTAGGGGTTCCAGGGGTGCGGGGGGGGTGGAGGTGCCCGGGTTTGGGTGGGTTTTGGGGTGTTTTAGGGGTTCCAGGGGTGCGGGGGGGGTGGAGGTGCCCGGGTTTGGGTAGGTTTTGGGGTACCGGGTGGGTTTTGGGGTGTTTTAGGGGTTCCAGGGGTGCGGGGGGGGTGGAGGTGCCCGGGTTTGGGTGGGTTTTGGGGTGTTTTAGGGGTTCCAGGGGTGCGGGGGGGGTGGAGGTGCCCGGGTTTGGGTAGGTTTTGGGGTACCGGGTGGGTTTTGGGGTGTTTTAGGGGTTCCAGGGGTGCGGGGGGGGTGGAGGTGCCCGGGTTTGGGTGGGTTTTGGGGTGTTTTAGGGGTTCCAGGGGTGCGGGGGGGGTGGAGGTGCCCGGGTTTGGGTAGGTTTTGGGGTACCGGGTGGGTTTTGGGGTGTTTTAGGGGTTCCAGGGGTGCGGGGGGGTGGAGGTGCCCGGGTTTGGGTGGGTTTTGGGGTGTTTTAGGGGTTCCAGGGGTGCTGGCGGTAGCGGGGAGGTCGGGAGGGACGGAGCCCCCTGCAGAAGGAGGGGACTGGGGGTACCAGGCAGACTTGGGGAGGGGGGGACACCCCGCCCGCAGGGGACCGGGGTGCCAGGCGGGCGGGGGGCGCAGGACGAGGGGTGCGGGGGTGCCAGGCAGGAGGCCGGGGGGCGGGCGGGGGGCGCACCCCCCCACCTTGGCCATCTTGCTCTTGCTGTCGGCGGTGAGGAAGGACATGTTGTTGATCTCGTTCTGCACCACGAAG